>NC_058091.1:158442500-158720000 GCF_020171115.1 Neogale vison | reverse complement strand
TGCTCTTGTTCACAGTAATGTCTTACAGACATTAGAATAGAAAGAATCAGAGCCTTTTTTTATATGCAATGAGGACAGGAGACATTTACTGAAGTGGTGGAAACAGGAATGGAAGGGAGGACTCAGATGTTGGAAACAGCAGGAAGTGGAGACACATCATGTATCTGGAGTGTTTTCTTGGCTGTGAATGAAATTTAAATCTGCTATCCAAAACTACTGTTTATTGTCCTCATCATGATTGTTTCACGAGTGGACATTCACCTGCTCACCCAGCTGTGTATTTTCATGCTGCATTCATGGAAAGACAGTCGCTGCTTCCTGGGAAAGTCATGGCAACCAACTGTGTCCCATAAGTTTTTAAGGAACTTGCCAGTTAGGGCCATTGATTGATTAATGCACATCACTTTATTGCCCAAAGACAGGTATTTGATCCTTAGGCTGACCAAAGCAGAATTTGGCAGAGAGAAGAATAGTTTACAGGGAGAGGTGGCTTCATGGGACTTTGTACCATATTTCCAACCCCTTGATGCTCGCTGGCCTGGAGTGTAGTGTGAACAGGTTCCAAAGGAGGGGCAGATGTATTTTAATGAAGGCCATTTTTTAAAAACCCTTTGAACGTTGGCAAAATAACTCCTTTTTTCCCCCACTCGGGAGCAAAGACATATCCACAAGAATCACTCCACTCTTGCCTGCCATATCAGAGGAAAGGATCGCTGAGGACCAAACATGCTTTTTCCTTCAAGTACTATTGAACTGTATGGTTATTCAGGTAAAAGCAAAATCTTGGATAATTCAGGAATGATCTTCCTCTTGATGGGAAAGAGGAAACATTGCTTATTTTCTCCCAGCTCATCCATATTTTACATGTTTGTTTGTTTGTTTTTTGAGTTAACTCTTTATGGTATTTCACTAGAACTTGAATATGTGCTATATCACATCAGCAAAGACCTGGCATACATAATATTTTGTGTGAGAGTGTATGTCAAGGAAAGATTTCAGTTCTCCCATCTGCTTTCATATTACCATATTCACACAGAACACTTCACTTCTAACACTGTGGCTGAGGCTGTGGATTTTTCCCTCACCAGGCAACTCTGCAACACCAGCTGGGTGTCCTGTAGTTTCACTCAGCTTTGACACTGGCTGCCTTGATATGGCATCTGATCCCACAGGTTAAGAGCTCAGTCCCGTGAGACTGTTCCATCACATTCAGGTGCCAGTCACAAGTAGGAGGGGCCCAGGTTACCCACAACTTCTCTACAATTTGGCTACAAATCAGAGGTTCCTTCAACTCCTCCTCCGGTTCAACTGAGTGGTTCGCAGAACTCTGGGAAACATTTGTTTTCATTTACAATTTATGAAAGGTATGATAAAGGATACAGATGAACAGTCAGATGCAGAGACACAAAGGGCACAGTCTGGGAGGGTCCCAAGCACAGGAATGTCTATTCCTGTGGAGCTGGGTTTCATCTCCCTCCTGGTACCTGGATATGTTTACTTACCTGGAAGTTTCCTGAAACCCCTGCTATGAGGATTTTTATGGAGGCTTCCTTACATAGATGTGCTCTGCTTTCAGCCCCCTCCCCTCTCTGGGGGAATGTAGGGGTTGGGGTGGGGGTGCCGAAGATTTCTAAATCCTAATCATGGTGTGGTCTTCCTGGTGATGTGTCCTCACTGAGGAGCCATCTGGGAGCCCAACCAGAGTTGTGTTATTAGAACAAAATACTAAACTCAAAATGGATGAAAGACCTCAATGTGAGATAGGAATTCTTGCCATTTTTCTTAAGGGGATTCTTTCTCTCTGCTCTCCCTCAAGATTCTGCCCTTGCCTCCCTTCCTGACTACACTGTCCTGTTGGGCAATCTTGCCTATTGGGCAGGTGGAATACACCAGTAGGGTCAAAATGCACAGCTTCTAGAAGACAAAGGGATACTCCAGTCTGCTCTCAGGACTTTGGAGTCTTTGTGTTTTTGGTGCTGGTGAAAGGAAATGAGAGAGGAGAGCAGACAAGAAAGAATGCTAAGTCATTAGAGAGAACTGGTGGGATAAAATACAGGCATGATGAGTAGAATTAGTTTAAAAACATGATACCATTTGGTGATTTTTTTTAATAATCGGTAAGAATATTTTTTTTTATTTTTTTTTTCCCCCAATTTATTTATTTTCAGAAAAACAGTATTCATTATTTTTTCACCACACCCAGTGCTCCATGCAAGCTGTGCCCTCTATAATACCCACCACCTGGTACCCCAACCTCCCACCCCACCGCCACTTCAAACCCCTCAGACGAATATTTTTAACAAAGTGAATCATTTAGTTTTGAAATATTCATTCTTAGCATCATTTGAGTTTTAAGATAGGATTACATTACATGATTGTCAACATTATTTGTCACCATGACTTTTTTTTTTAATTTCGGATAGGAATTTTAATAAGATAGCATTTTATTTCAGTAGACATTTAAGTTAAAATTTAAATATACATATGTTCTTTCCCACATATTATCCAAAGGCTACAAATTAGAGTGGAAGAATAAGGAGAATCAAGATATGTGTTTTAAAGTTCTTTTTACATTGTTTTGAAAATATTGTCTTCCTCATTTATTTCCATCATTTCCCATGTTAGCAAAATCTACAAACTTGTACTTAGTAAGTACTGATTGGGCTGGGTATAGAGGATGTCCAAAGGGAAGCTGCCATTCTCTTTCAAAGTGACCTTTGTTTATTTTTAAGCAAAATAGTCACTTTATTCTTATATTTAATGGTAACTTTATTGTAAGAGGTTTAAAGTTTCTTAATAAATGATTTTACCTATTTGTACAAACTATTTATTTGTACCTCAGGAAGACTGTGGCTCCTAAAATAATTCAACATATGTCATGATTCTTCTTGGTGTAATTATATTTAAAATTATGTTTTAAAATTTTAATTTGTAATTGAAAGTGTTTATTGAAGGCAGTGTTTATTTTCTCATGCAAAGATGTTGAAATAAACATTCTTGTTGAAGTCTTCTCTTAAAGGTGTTGAGGTATGGTGACCCCAGACACCAGACCTTGCCCAGTGGTGAGGCAGACCATCCCAGGCCATGCAACTGCCCAGAGTAGCCCTTCCTTATATCCTGGATCTTTCATCCACTAGGTGCTACTTACAGCTTCTTATAGAGGGGCCAATATTTGGACAACTGTGCAACCTAAGGGCAGTAAGCTCCAGAAAGGAAGGAAACATGAGGGAATTTCTAGTTTCACTGCTCAGGGTTTTTTGGGTTTTTGTTTGTTTGTTTGTTTTCCCCTATGAAAAATGAAGGCTCACAGGACTGGGGTGTGTGAAACTGATTGGTGCTGGGGTGGGGAAGTATCCCTTTGATTGGTGCTGGCATGGGGAAGCAAATTTTCTTTTCTGTATTATTGGAAAGCAGGCAAAATTAGTTAAAGTGAACAATCAGAAACAATTTGGGAGGGAAAAAGATCACAACAGGCATTAATCCATGTGGTGAATGTGGACTACTAATTCAGTTGTCTTTGGGTGTTTACTTACATACACACAAATGTGCATGCTTGGATCAGGGGAAAACAGCAGAAACTTGATGCCTTAAGTACTAACCTTTAGAGGTACCGGGCTGTGTATTTGTTAGCTATCTGTATATGGGTATTTTTTTCAGAACTTGTTTCTGATTTGATAAATAGTGTATATTCACTGTGGAAAACATATACTTTAATATATTGAATATATTTAAAATTTGTATAAAGTATACTTTAATATATTGAAATTAAAGTTCTTTGTTGAGAACTTGTCTGCCTCATGCAAGTGCCTCCAGGTATATAAAAGGTGGGAGGTCGGGGTACCAGGTGGTGGGTATTATAGAAGGAATGGATTGCATGGAGCACTGGGTGTGGTACAAAAACAATGAATACTGTTATGCTGAAAATAAAAAAAAGTCAGTAAGAGAGCTGGACATACAGCAAGTAGTAGCTCAAGTCCAATAACATGTAACTTTTTGTATTGATTATGAAATTTAAAGAAGGAGGAAGGGACTTCTTTTTTTAATTCTATTTCTTTTCAGTGTTCCAGAATTCATTGTTTATGCACCACACCCAGTGCTTCACGCAATACGTGCCCTCCATAATACCCATCACCAGGCTCACCCAACCCCCTACCTGCCTCCCTTCTAAAGCCCTCAGTTTGCTTCTCAGAGTCCAGTCTCTCATGGTTTGTCTCCCCCACCAATTTCCCTCAACTCACTTCTCCCCTCCATCTCCCAATGTCCTCTGTGTTATTCCTTATGCTCCAGAAGTAAGAAACCATATGATAATTGACTCTGCTTGACTTATTTCACTCAGCATAATCTCTTCCAGTCCAGTTCATGTTGATACAAAAGTTGGGTATTCATTCTTTCTGATGGAGGCATAATAATCCATATTGTATATGGACCAAATCTTTATCCCTTCATCCATTGAAGGGCATCTTGGTTCTTTCCACACTTTAGTGACTTTGGCCATTGCTGCTATGAACATTGGTATACAGACGGCCCTTCTTTTCACTACATCTGTATCTTCTTGGTATATACCGAGTGCAGTTGCAGGGTCATAGGGCAGCTCCATTTTAATTTTTTTGAGGAATTTCCACACTGTTTCCCAATGTGGCTGCACCAAGAAAGGGACTTGTTATTAATTCTGTGGAGCTGGTCAAGTCTGATTCTCAAAGATGAATTCTTTCAGACATAAAGTAGTTTATACTGATTCTATTCTTCAGATTCATCTACAAGGAAAAGGCTATTAAACTAAAGTCCCATGGATTTGATTAGGGTAGTATTGGATGTTAAAGTACCTGAAATGATGAAGAATGTCTGTACATTCTTCTAGATTTGTTTCAGTCCTAAAATATTAAATTAGTTATAATGTATGTGAAAATATCCTTACTATTAGAATTGCTTATCCTTTTTCAAATTTTTAGTGGCTTAGTACTTAGTACTTCCACCGCTGTATGCCATAGCTGTAACAAGCAAGCAGTAACAGGAGCCACCATCCCACCTTTGTCAGGTCACAAGGCAGAATCAGAAACAAGTCTACCAAAAAATGTCATCCCTAATAATTTCTGGTACTTTAATTTTAAAGTTTTAGTTGATATTCATCCAATCAAATATATAGCTGAGGTATATGTTTGTGAGAAATTGAACTGTTTAGGGTGGTGGGTTACACTCACTCCCCTAATCATGTATTCTGTTTCTTTCCAGACATCCCCCATTTGAGACCAGCGCCAGTGTATGTACATTACTACAACTCAAGACAATGAAAACATTCATAGTATAAAAATTCCATACATGGCAGTTCACATTGTTTTTATTAAATAGATTATAAATTTCTTGTTGGAAAAAAATTATCTAGCTATAATCCAAAACACTCAAAATCGAGTTGTTGTGCTGCCCCAAATCATACAGGTATGTCATTCCTCTTTTTCTTATATTTTACATAGGTAAAAATACACTAACACATACCATAGTAATTGACTCATAGGGGTTTTGGTTCCTAAAGGATGCTGGTTCTAGGGATTATGTTTATGGGTGGGCTCTCTCTCTGTTGCTGAGGTGTCAGAGGGACTTCTGAGGTAGCACTTGCCATGCTCTGCTGACATTGCCATGACAAGGTGATCTTGGGGGCCAGGGAGATGTTCTGAGAACATGGTGTTGTGTGCAGTCTCTTGGACCCTCTCATTTTCCTTCCCTTGCTCAAGAACCAGTGACATCAGAGCATAAGAACAGGGGCCTGTGTTGCCTTAACCCATCCCCAGCACCAGGCAGGCCCTCAAGAATCATGTGGGTGGGCTGTGGGAAGGACCTATTCGACTGCCAGGTGCCTTTTGGCATCTCAGGGGGAGGAGTGGAAGAGCATCTCAGGATTTTGAGGTGCCATGATGGAATGCCTGGAAGAAAAGGCCGTCTCTTTCAAAGGCTTTCAGTGAAGACCTCTTTCTGTGTGGGGCCCATGGTATACCTTCCCTCTCTTGTGGTCCTTGGTCATAGAGAAATGGGCTTTCCCAGCAGGTTGAGTTGCTTATAGACTTTGTGCTGTGTAGAGAAGGACAACTTGGGGAGGTTTGAGAGGAGCTGCTTCATGGCAGGGGCCGGCTTTTATGCACAAAGCATGGTCCCCTTAGAGCAGGTTCACTGATGCCCCGGAGTTCCCAAAAGTGTGACTAAGCCTGAGCTGGAAGAGTTCACACACCTGAGTGGCAGGTAGCATCTTGGTGGAGGAGCACCAAACTGAGGTCCAGCACGTGTCCTCATTGATTAAGAACTGACTACGGAGCTAGAGAAACTTACTGTCAAGAAGTCTGAGGGGGATACAGTTACAGTAAAGAGCAGCAAAATACTTACTGAAGATTTTGAAAGGGAGCTTTGGGGTGCATGGGTGGCTCAGTTGGTTAAATGTCTGCCAGAGATCAAACCCTGTGTTGGGGGGCAGGGAGTCCCTGCTCAGTGGGGAGTCTGCTTCTCCCTCCCCCTTTCCCTCTGCCACTCCCCCTGTCTGTGCTCACTTTCTCTCTGTCTGTGTCAAATAAATTTTATAAATCTTTTAAAACATAAAAATACAAGAAAGATTTGAAACTTAAATTCACTAGTTGTAACATGTAATAGGAACACTGTAAACAGTAATGATCACTGCTGAGAACAAAATTGATTTTTTTAAAGATTTTATTTATTTGACAGAGAGAGATCCCAAGTAGGCAGAAAGGCAAGCAGAGAGAGAGAGAGGAGGAAGCAGGCTCCCCACCTAGCAGTGAGCCCAATGCAGGACTCGATCCCAGGACCCTGAGATCAGGACCTGAGCTGAAGGCAGTGGCTTAACCCACTGAGCCACCCAGGTGCCCCACAAAATTGATTTTCCAAAGGAATATCCCAGAACACTGAGGAAAATTTCAAAGAGATGGAAATGAGAAACGAATAAGTAAGATCTGAGGTCAGGTCCAAATCTACCTTGCAAGTGTCCTGAGGACAAAAGGAGAAAATAACAGAAGTTATAACTGAACTAGTGCAGCATTTACTTGAGCTGAAAAACAGTCATGCCTTCAGTTCATAAAGCCTTCAAGTCCCAGGGAGAATTAGCTGAACAGACTCAAACCAAAACAGACATAAACCTATTTGACTTTCAGGGACTAAGAAAAAATTGTCAGAGTTCCAAACAGAAACGGCCAGTTCCTTCTAGAAAATGAGACAGAGTATCATTGAATATTGATTTTAAGCTCTATCCCTCAGAGCTGAAATAACTCTCTTTCTTAGAACTCTTGCTTCCTATCACATTTGTAAGCAGATGTCAGATTGATTAACATTGTAAATTGGTTTAAGTTCTAACTCTACAAACAAAATGATAAAGAATTTGGAGACAATCTAGGGGCATGTAAAAATTTGGGAAGTGGGTAGACTACCTTAGGTAGAGATAAGACCCACAGACCATAGAAGAAATGACATGCCACTTTATTTTAAAAATTTGAAAAAGATTTGTATATCAAAAAATAGAGTAAAGCTGCATGTGGGCAACGGCTGTGAAAAGCATCTGTAACATCAGCTGTTCAAGGAGCTCATGTCTCTGATGTGCCTACAAATTGAGAAGACGACCAACAGTCCGATTGAAAAACAGACCAAATGAGAGGAAGGAGAAGTTCATGGAAAAGGAAACAGAAATCACCCTGGATTTCATAGTGAGCCAGGGAACACCATTAGTTCTGGACCATGTTGAGACACCTTTATTCACTCACTCTGTAGACAAAAACTAAAAATCATGAGGTAGACAAAAATTTGCATGAATTCATATATAAGAAACTCAGTCCCACTCTTTGATAAATTTTACAGTCTATCTTGTGTGATTGTTAAGTCAATTCAAAGCAATCTGTTTAGAGACTCTGACTGTTCCCTACTTGGTTACAAATTTTCAGGGAACCATCACTGTATTTATTGAGAATAAGTTCCTCATTCTTGAAAAATACATTGGAGTGATGAAAAATAACAAGAATAGCGGAATAACCACAAATTCAAGGTTCTAGTTTTTCCCCCGCCCTTAGTTGGAAAGGAAACTTTTCACGCTTTTATCTGGCTTTCTTAGTTTCCGTAAAGTCTGACCTCCTGAATCAGTTTGGATGGTTGTCTCATCCTAACTCAAACTGTCTTAAAGAGTTAAAAAACAAAAACAAAACAAAACAAACAAACAAAAAAAACCTTCAATCTCATGAAGAAGCTCATGGCAGGGTTTGCAGAGAATGTGTTTTATTCACACTGTCTCCATGATTCTCTCCATTTTTCCCTACTCTGCCCTTTCCCTCTGGCCAGTTTGTCTTCCACTCACTCCTGACTGTGTGATGGCTGCCCGCAGTGGGGGTGCTGCTTTCCTTGTTCACATTCAGAGACAACCCAGATATTTCTGTAAAGCCCTTCCCGTTAGTGTGCGTGGGACAACCTAGGTTACTGTCTCTCGTAGAACAGTAACAAGGCACTGACTGTCATGCAGCTGGCTGTGTGAATGGCCCAGGAGGAACATGACTGGCTTCCATGACAGAACCCTTCCCTGTAGTGTGGATGGGGCCAGATTCCTGTGAGTCACCTGGACTGCAGTGGAGGACGCACACAGTGCACTGGGGTTCAGGGAGGGGGAGGGAGGAAGGTTGCTGGCAGTCAACTATCCAGGCCCAGTACTACCACACTCTGAAGATAGTCCTACCTAGAAATGGTCCCTGCCATTGTACAGACTCAGTATGTCTCACAGTGAGCTCTTCTAGTAGTTTTTTAGTGCCACTGTAGCAAATGACAAATTCTCAGTGGCTTGAAACAACACAAATTGATTATCTTGCAGTTCTGGAGGTCATAAGTTCAAAAATCAGTCTCAGTGTGATAAAATCAGGGAGTTAACAGCCTGTGTTCCTACTGGAGGCTCTAGAGGAGAATCCATTTTCTTGCCTTGTCCTGCTTCTAAAGCTGCCTGCATTCCCTGGCTTGTGGCCCTTCATTGCACCACCTTTTATCCCTCTGTTTCCAACTTCACATTGCCTTCTGAGTCTGATCCTCCTGTCTCCTTATGGATCCTCATGATTACATTGGGACCACTGAGGTAATCCAGGATAATCTCTCCCCCCACAAACACACCTTAATTTAATTATGCTTGCTAAATCCCATTTGCCAGGTAAGGTAAAGTACTCAGAGCTTCTTGGGCTCAGGGTATGGTCATCTTTGGGGCAGTCGCTATTCAGCTGCTCAGTTGCCTCCTGTACTCCCTTTTATGCCTCATACCTCATCTCACATGTGTCTGCTGTGTTCCTCTCTTCATCTGCATTGCAAATGAGAAATGCAGCAATTTAAACCATTGAATATTAGATTTTGGAGATAGTCGCGGGAATAAAAGCACATATAATTTTATTTGTGTCCTAAAAGTTTTGTTTGGAATTTTAAATTTTATCTAATTGTCCCTAGGTAAATTAAATATGATTCAATCAGTTGATCTGAAAAATCTTTTCAAAGAGTATACCGCTGTTGTAAGGGCCCTTCTAAACAGTATTTTGAGTGCTGTTTCCAAATGAAGTTTAGACTTTCACCCTTATCACTGTATTAAAGGTCATGTTTGAGGGTTTTGTGTGTGTGTGCTTTTTTCGAAAGTGAACTTGCTTCTCTATCTAAAACTAATACCTCTAACAGTATTTTTCACCAGGGAGGAGAGGAATTAGTGTATCTTCTAGACTAAGTTTTCTTTCCACGTGAAGAATCTGTTAGGACTAATATTCATGGGAGAAGGAAAAGACAGTAGCTCTTACACCCCGTATACTACGTTGACAACAACAGCATAAGCCTGACCAAAGCTGTACATCTCGGTGCATCATTTCAGCTGAAACGTGTTCAGTGAAGTATGATTTATTCCTTAGTAATTCATTTTTTGTGTGAGATAAAAGTACATCAACAGAAATTAGGGAAAGCAGAGTGGTAATTTTAAAATTTCATCAGTGACTGTTTTTTACCAGTTCTATAAGCACATTAATTGAACCCATAAAAGCTCATTTGGGAATGAAAAAGAAAGTTTGAGGTGGCATTGATTTTTTTTAATGATATTTGTGTTTATGTGTATGATTACGCTTAGTTACACTTTGATTGAGTCCGAATGGAATGTGCCCTTCAACAATAATCCATGGGCTCTGGGTTTCCTGAAGTTGCATGTCATGGGGTGAACAGTTAGAAAAAGTGAATCCCACAAATTGACAACCCTATGGGGGTTTATATATTACACAAACACATTTGTTTGTTGACTGCCACTCCAGTACTTTCTGTGTCCTAGAGCTCTACCCACGTGGTGCAGGCTGCCCCATCTGTGCTGGAGAAACATGACGGGGCATTCAGTGGCCTTAGGCATCCCCCCAGAGCTGCAGTTGCATCCTCTCCTTTCCCACCTAGTTTGTGGGCATCCCCCTTTAGCTTGACCCTGACAGTGGACAGGTCTCAGTATGAGCTGTCTGTGTGAAGAAACAAGATGCTGGGGTGCAGCGGTAGTTGTTGATGGGAAGTTTTAAGTGTCAGGTTGTATCTTGCAATTTCCTGAACCCTGGCAGTGCAGGCCTGGGCCAACCTGGTATGTCTGTTTCACCGACCAGATCTTCCTCGTGTGCCCAAGAAGTGAAACCATATTTGCATTTGCCACCAGAATCAACTAATACTAAATAATAGTTGAGAATTCCAGCTTGATTATAGTGAGTGGAAAATGGACCTCTCTCTGTGGTTAATTCTTACATATGATTTTACTGTTCATCTTCATAAAAGGAATAAGAAATGAGGAAACTTGGATTATCAGTTTGTTTTCACTCTCATCACTCACTGCAGTTATAATTGTCAAAATACCAAGATGTTTTTGGAAAGTAGTTTGTTTTTTTGTTTTTTTGTTTTTTTTTTTTTTTTTGTGGAGGGAGTAGGGACTAAGACTAAGGAAAGCATTGTTCTATCAAGAGAAGTCGTTTTCAATTTATGGTATGATGGGAAATCCATCTCGTATGTCCTATTTGGATAACAGAGCTCACTTTTAATTTTTTAAACTTCCTTTGATTTTTTAATTGAAGTATAGCTGACCCACAATGTTGCATTAGTTTCAGATATAAAACATAAGATTTGACAAGTCTGTATGTTATGCTGCACTCGCCGTACTGTACCACCAACCATATTCCCTATGCTGTGCCTTTCATCCTGCAACTTATTAATTTTGTAACTGGAAGCCTGTTACCTCCCACTGTACTTCACGAATTTTGCCTGTCCACCCACTGCCTCCTCTTTGGAAACGAT
Source organism: Neogale vison (assembly GCF_020171115.1). Taxonomy (NCBI): domain Eukaryota; kingdom Metazoa; phylum Chordata; class Mammalia; order Carnivora; family Mustelidae; genus Neogale; species Neogale vison. The sequence goes on along the minus strand of NC_058091.1, from coordinate 158,708,705 downwards.
CAATTTGTTCTCTGTATTTATGGGTCTCTTTCTGTTTTTCTGTGTGTTCAGAGAACTTTTTAAGACAACTTGGTGCCTTTAAACATATTCCTTGATTTACATTATTTTGGATACATATTTGCCATGTTACCCAATTAGTTATGTAATGACTTCAAAATTTGGGGGCTTAAAACAACCCTTTTGTCATATTACATATGTTTTGGGGGTCAGAAATTAGGGTAGGATCTCATGGGGCAATTTTTATGCTTAATACGGCATTAACTGAGGTCAGTGGGTGGTGGCCTTCAGCAGGCGGGTGCTTGGTCTAGAGGATTCAGGATGACTTTATGCACATGCCTGTTACTTTCATGGGTACAGTTGGGAGATGAGGCTCAGCTGGCCCTCCACTTCCGTGCAGTCTTTGTAACAAGGTTGTTGGACTTCTTTCCTGTCCACTCAGAGCTCCAATAGCAAATGTTCCAAGAGAGGGGTTCCTTTTGGACTTGGGCCTGAAACTGACACAAGTTTCTCCACTCTCTTCCACTGTTTAACACAGTCATAGAGCCCATGTGATCAAAGGGAATGGGGAGTCATAGGATTTGTGATCATTTTTAACATGCTACATATGTTCATATGTGCATTTTTTCCCGTTTCTCTGACCTGTGGGAAAATGGAAGTTATTGATCAAAGAGTCACAGGTTATCAAGCTGTACGAGAGACATTAGACTTAATCCAACCTCCATACTTTATAGATTAAAGAATATATATGTAGGTGCACATGTACATCTCCATATCAGTTATTATATATACACTTGTATATCACTAAAAATGGTGTCCGTGGATCAGCCAATTCTTCTATTTTCATAGCAATGAAAAGGACTCGTCATTCCCCGGCAAATCTGAAGAAAGAAGCGAGAGCAAGAGTAAGGGAGAAAGAGAGTGAGAGGAGCATCTGATGGGATAGGATTTCTTACAAAAGGACTCTTGAAAAGACCAGAGAAAACAGACCAACAGAAAAGGGCAGACTTTGACCAAGCGGTGCTCAACGACATGAATATCCACATGGAACATAAGAAGTTTTAACACTATTCCATACTGATGTAGCCTACATACTAAAGAGGACATCAGAAGTTTTCTGGAAGATACAATAGAAAACCATTTTGAGGAACTGGGGGAGGTGGCAGAGATGAGTGGAACAGAACACCAAAAACAGGAAGCCCAAGAAAGCTTGGGTGCTGCTTCCAGTCGGCGACGAGAGAAGAAGTAGGCATGAACCAGTCAGCGGCAAAAGACTGGGAGCAGGGGACACCAGTCGAAAAGGATGACTGCCAGGAGCAATTCCACAGTCTCACTTTTATTGGATAGAAAACAATAGCCAATAGAAGGATTGAGGAAGGTCAAATGTTAATCCCGTCTGGCTGAGAAGCAAGAAGGAGGATAAAGTTTATAGTTAAACAAGCACATTGAAAGAACTCTTCTAACTAACAACGGGCACTTCTGGGAAGTGAAAGGCTCGATGACGGATAAGGGAGGCAGGTGGTCTTCATTCCACCCTGAGTTGACCGGGCATTCCCGGGTGCTCCGCTTTCCTGAAGCAGGCGGCATTCCGCCCTGGGCCTTCCAGGCAGCGCAGCTTCTGTGAAGGGGCGGCATTCCGCCATGAGCAAGCGAGGTATCCCCCACTGCCCAGCTTCTGTGAAGGGGCGGCGTTCCTCCCTGAGTGAGCTGAGCATCCTCAGCTACCCAGCTTCACAGTCATATATCATCCTTTTCCCCAAAGACCTGTTGCCAGGATATGTATTTCTAGAGGTCATATGTAAATGTGCTTGGTAACTAGTAAAATTCTCCGGGGGTTACAGTTTAAGTAACAAATTGTTCCGAGGGGCAGCAGCAGTTGGGAAGTTGGACTCTACTCATTCCAAGGTTCCAAACAAAAAATCTAGCCCAACAAATGACAAGACTAAAACTATGAAAGGCTCTGTGGAGATACCAGATAAGGAACTGTATACAACTCTAGATAGGAGAACTGGAATCAAGAAATATAGACAGGTAACTTCAAAACAATTAAAATCCTAGAGTAGAAATATCCCAAGGAGAAAACCATCGGCCAAGAAACATGAAAAGATTCCTGAAATCCTCAGTGATCACAAAACAGCAAAGGAAAACACAATGTGTTAGTGTTAACCCAAGGAGGCGGACCCCAAAGAGTGTTGCTTAATCCAATGGATTGAATTGTGAAAAACGGATTTAATCATGGAATGGGGCACCTGGGTGGCTGCTTTCTGCTGGGGTCCTGATTCCAGTGTCTTGGTCTCCAGACCTCCCTGGGGCTCTGTGCTCAGCAGGAAGCCTGCTTCTCCATCTCCCACTTCCATGGCTTCTACTCCTTCTCAAATTGGGCTCACTGTCTCTGTCTTTCTGTCCAATTTGTCAATCAGTCAAGCAATTCCTTCAACTCAAGAAGTAAAAATCAAATGTTGACGCATGGGGCCCTAAAGAACGACAAGAATATGCAGGGTTGTTTGATGATTTTTTTTTAAGATTTTCTTTCTTCCTTTGACAGACAGAGAGAAGGAGGGAGAGAGACAGGTAGAGAGAGAGGGGTAAACAGGCTCCCTGCTAAGGAAAGAGCCAGATGCAGGGCAGGGTGTGCAGGCTGCTGTCCAGCGTGAAGCCCTGCAGCAGCTCCAGCAGTCCCAAGCGGATCTCTCTGCAGGTCTTGCCTGCTCCTCCCCCGCCGGGGGCACCTGGCTGCCCTCACCTCCTCCCTGGACCGACCTGTGGCCCCGCCCCCCCCAAGGAGCACGCTCAGAGGGAGCTGGAGGCGCTCAAGGAGGCTTGCCCCAAGGCTCCCTGGGCTCAGCTGCTCCCTGCTGCTCCCTGCCACAGCCGCACTTAGGGCAGCGGTGGCGAAGGCGGCATCTGCTGAGGGAGCCCGGCCCTGGGAGGGCGGGCAGCACCTCGGGTACCTGGCGCTCGCCCTTGGGCCTGTCACTTCTCTCCCCACCCCTCCCACTCTCAACCATTGTTCCCTTCTGTGAAGGGTTTTCATACTTAGTTGTAGGGCAAGAGCACAATTGAGTGTGAGGGTGGAAGGGCAGGACCAAAAGAGAGACCCAGTGGACTCTGCCCTGAGCCCAGAGCTTGCCTCAGGGCTCAATCTCAAGAGCCTGAGATCACCACCTGAGCCATAACCAAGACTTGGGCCCTTCCCAGAAGTTGCCGCCCAGTTGCCCCTCAGCTGTTGTTGACCAATTTCTGCAGAGGAGTGCCTGCGTGGCTCTGCTAGTCCAGCAACTGCCTTGGGCTCATGTCATGACCCCGGTCTTGCAGGATCTCCTCCTGCCTCCGGCTCCCAGCTCCTTGGGGAGTTGGCTTCTCCCACTGACCTTCTCCTCTCTCATGCTCTCTCTCACTCATTCTCTCACAAAGAAAGAAAAGCTTTTCCAAAAATGTCTTTAGCCTTGTTTTATGGGCTTCAATATGGTTGATCTCAATGAGTTTTCTCATCGGATGCAGACAACTTGAGGATATCCATGTCTTTCTAAAAGGGTCCTTTTGTGTTCTGAAATGTCTTCTTTCTCTGTTCATTTATCAGTTGTCTCTTCTCAAGACCTAGGAAAAGCAGCCTTTGAGGATTCGTTTGGGTAAGGTCTAGTCCTTTTCATTCTTTTTTCTTTCCACAAAATCTATAGTAGCCTCTTCATCCTTCTAAGTAGAGTTTATTTTTCAGTGACCTATTGAGGTCTTTTCTTTCAATAGAATTTGAGTCGTTCACTCTGAAGGTCATTGTTGAAATGTTGAATTTGAAGTCTACTACCTCGCTAGGCGTATTTTCTTTTTCCTGTCTATTCCTTCTTCCCTTTCCCTTTAGAACTGCCTTCCTTTCGATGACCTGAGTCCTTTGGAGGATAATCTCTGCCTTCTTTGATTGGCTGTCACAGGGGCAGTCAGAGATTAGTAGGTATTTCTGACCCTTTTCTGACCCTACTGTTCTCCCCTTCTTTAGGGAAGCTCTAGAGTCAGCTTTCTTGGAGGGATCATTTCATCCCACTCCTAACTCATGCTCCTTACCGGGTCTCTACTGAATATTGTGACTTAGCCAGAAGAACACTTCCCTCTGGCTGGTTGGAACTCCAATGACCTCTAGCCTTGTAGGAGTCTTGGCAACCATCTGGGTTCCATTGCCTTGACTCTTCGTTAGTATCTGAAGTATTTTCTTAGACACACACTGCTTCCTATGGAGCAAGGACTGAAGAGGACACCAGTGTGTATTTCCAAGAGTTTGATTTATACTTCACTTATTTCTCTCTTGAACCCATGGCCTTTTCATCACTCCAGCCTTCCTGAATCCCAATCTCTCTTTTCTCACAGCAGGGAGACTTCCATCTTGTCCTTGGAATCTCCTCCCTAGGCGCACCATCCAGAACTATTCCAGGTGAAAATTCGAGTGAATCCTGGGGCCCAGTTTTTGTTTGTTTGTTTGTTTGCTTGCTTGCTTTCCTTTTCACACGGTTTTCAAATGTCCATTCGTTTTCAATGTTTTAAAGAGTTATTTATATAGATATAGACATATCTATATAGAGAGATAGATTATTTTTTCTCTTTTCCAATTCCTCATGGGCTTCTGATTGGTTACCTCTAACAGGGTTGTATTAGTTTTCTAGGGGTGCTATTACAAGATACCACAAGCTTAGAGGCTGAAACAACAAAGTGGACAGTATCACAGTTCTAGAGGCTACAGTGCTCATGACCATGCTCATTTTGGAGGTATTATGGGAGGATCTGTTCCAGGCCCCTTTCCCAGCTTAATGGATTTGGACTTTGGACTTCTTCACATGGCTCTCTCCCGCAGTGCATATCTGTGTGTCCACAGTCTCCCTTAGAAGGACACAAGTCCTCCTGAATTAGGGGCCCAGGCTATTCAAATATGATCTCATCCATGCTAGTTACATCTCCAGGGACCCTATTTCCAAATAAGGTCACAAACCCAGGTGCTGGAGTTTAGGACTGGGACAGTATATATGCATACACACACAAACACACACACACGTGTGTGTGTATGTATATATATATATATATGTATATATATATTTATATTTATATATACATATACTTTTTGATTTTTTTTTTGCCTAATAAAACATTTTTGTTCAGAATCTCAGTCTTCCTTCCTTTCAATAGAATATGATTCGCATGCTTTTGGTGCCTCCTGAACAATTCGAACACCTCTACCTCCTCAATTTCCATGAAAGTTATTCTTACCTCAGGTCGTCTGCCATTTATTTTTAAAAACAGTTGGCATCTTTTTGCAGTTTACAGTGTTTTTGGTCTGAGTATATGTTTATAGACTAATGAAGGTGACTTTCGTCCTCCTCTTTCCTTCTGAATTTGTTCCTTTTTGGGAAAGTAAATTTTCTACTCTTTAAAAACAAGGACCTAGAAAAGCAAAACGGTTCTTTTTTGTGAATCTGCATTCCATTTTCTCATTTTGCATGTGCTTTATGTGACCACAGACTTGGGGGTTGACAGCATTTATCAGCATTTAAAAGAAAAAAAATTAAATTTAATTGAAATTAATTTAAATTAAAATATTTAATTAATTTTAAAATTGAAAAAAATTAAAATTTAAAATTAAAATGTAAATTAAATTCATTGGAAGGGGACGTGAAACATGAGAGACTAAGGACTCTGAAAATCAATCTGAGGGATTTGTAGGGGTGAGGGGTGGGAGGTTGGGGGAACCAGGTGGTGGGTATTAGAGAGGGCACAGATTGCTAGGAGCACTGGGTGAGGTGTAAAAACAAGGAATACTGTTATGCTGAAAATAAAAATTAAAAAAAAAACATAAAAATTAAAAAAAACTTAAATAAATACTTTTAAAGAAAAAAAAATTATTTTAAAAAGGGATCTATGACTTTCTCTTTTTTTCTTGTTACTGTCAATGACATGAAGACAAAGTCAGCCTAACCTAGCCCTGTCAGCTATTAGCATGATCACTTATTTCTTTTTTTTTTAAGATTTTATTTATTTATTTGACAGAGAGAAATCACAAGTAGATGGAGAGGCAGGCAGAGAGAGAGAGAGAGAGGGAAGCAGGCTCCCTGCTGAGCAGAGAGCCCGATGCGGGACACGATCCCAGGACCCTGAGATCATGACCTGAGCCGAAGGCAGCGGCTTAACCCACTGAGCCACCCAGGCGCCCCATGATCACTTATTTCAATGTGGAGTTAATTTAAAATGAACACTCTGGGAGAAATAAACTATATAAATCAAATATATAAGCATTATTCTAAAGTTTTGGACTTTGCTTCAAGAGAGTTGGCATATCTTTAGTTTCACTGTGCGAGCAATAACCAGTCACTGGGGTATCTAATAGGATATGTAAACTGGAAGCAAACTGAAATGAATGCTAATATATACATCCATATACATGTATGCATTGTTTATATGGTATAATCATATATTAAATCCCATGGCTTTGGAAGAAAGTTCTGAACAGCTCTAATATAAAATGATAGAGAATATTGCAAAATAGAATATGTAGAATTTCAAATTGGAATTCAAAGTTTTGTGACAATTGTCAATATTTGCCAAACTTTTCAGTAGGTTCTTTGATGCCTGATTCTTTATTTGGGTATCAGAAAATCTTTTTCCCATATGGAAGCTTTACACATATTCCTAAGCCATATGGAATAGACACTTTGACTTATATGCAAAAGATTTGTGGTCTTTGCAGAGTCATTACAATTTTTCTTGTGGTACCAATGAAGCCATAAATAAATATATTTATATTTATTTATAAATAAGTATATTTATACATATACTTTATACTTTATTTATACTTATAAATAAGTATATTTATAAATATACACATATTACATAAATTGTCTCTTATGTTTTTGAGTATCTTACTTGCTCTTACTCATCAGAGGTAAATCACTGCATAGGCTCATACTTAAAGGAAGTGTGCACAGTGGGTTTCATCAAATATAATATTTTTCTTCTCTTTGTACCCTCATCCAATTCCAGTAAGTACTTTACTTACATTAATTCCCGTCAACCTAACCTGTATTGGCTATTCTTGTAAAAAAGAAATGTTAAAGAGTCTCGAAAACATGGTATTTTTTCCTTCTAAAATTTTGTCTTTTTTTTAATGTAAGCTAAAAAGAAAAGATAATCATTCTGTTAGAAACTTAGCCAACTGCATCTTCAGGTCTTCCTCTGTTATAATATATATTTTTAGTATGTCCTTCATACTAAATCTCTACTAGTGTTCATTTCACAGGCTTTTGTGCTCAGAAAGGAAAATAAAGGAGACCTTGAGATTATAATAGCATTGACTAGTATTAAATGTGAGAATTTGATACCCAAAAAGGATAGCATTTGTTCAAGTTTACTTTGGTTTTAAAAATTAATATTTGTTTATTTGAGTAATAAATTCATAAACCTAATTCATTCTTATATTTTTAAGTTCGACAGGAAAAATTTATTACTCCATTTTTAACTCAAAAATATTAACAATCACTTCTAAGGAGACTGAGATTACTTTATAAACACATTAAAAAGTTAGCTTAGGGCACCTGAGTGGCTCAGTCAGTTAAGCATCTGACTCTGGTTTTGGCTCAGGTGGTGATCTCAGGGCTGTGAGAAAGCCCCAAGGTGGGCACTTCACCCAGCATGTCTGCCTGTACCTCTCCCTTTGCCTCTGCCCCTCCCCCTTGCTCTCAGGAACATGCACGCACACACACCATCTCTTTCCCTCTCAAATAAATATATAAATATAAAATCTTATTAAAAATTTTTAAAAGTTAATTTAGATTTCTTTCAATATTTTAATTGCATCTATATATATTTGGATAATTAAATGTCCAATTTACATATTTTCATATATTTAACTCTTCTATACATAATAAATTAAATTTATAGACATGATGGACATCAGGTTCTCTTAAATATTCCAATATTATGTATAATCTTTGACCTTTGACTTTAAAACCACAAGACTAAAATGATTATACAGGCTACACATTTTGAATTAGAATCCTTATCTAATGTTATTTTTAATGAGTGATGGTTGACATGAAGACTAATAACCAATAACCTTCCAGATTCATGGTAAGAATGTGCTTTGAAGATAGGTCGGGCCATGTGATTTGTTTTGGCCAATAAAATAAGAGCAGAAGCAACATGTGTTGCTTTGATGCCAGAAAACTTCAAGAGGCAGTGCTATATTGGCTTCCCCCAGAAACATTGATCAGCATTGCTCCAGATTGTGGTGACTCTGTCAGTGTCAGTCCCTGGTATTTTCCTGTCCTTCCTTTTGTAACAACACAGGTGGAAAATGAGGGCATCATGCCAAGTGAAATTAGTCAGAAAAGAAAAATATCATGTGTTCTTCTTATATTTGGAATCTGAAAAAGGCTTTCTACTTAGAGAGTAGAATGGTGGTTGCAAAGAGTTAGGTGCTGAGGAATATGGAGAGATGTTGGTCAAAGGGTACAAACTTCCAGGTAAAAGAGGAATAGGTTCTGAGGATATAGCCACCCAGGCACCCCTAGAATGATTACTGTTTTAAAGACTGATAATACCAAGAGAAAATGTGGATCTACAGGAAATCTCAAACATTATTGATGGGAATATAAAATTATGTCATTACTTTTGAAAAAAAAAATTATACTTTAAGTTATATGTAACACCTACACATGACCAAGTATTTCCAAAAAAAAAAACTGTATTTCCACCTAACATCTTCTATTTGAATTTTTAAAGAACTTTATTCAGAATAGCCCAAACTAAAAACAACCCAAGTTTTCATTAAATAGTTAATGGATTAACACATTGTGGCATATTCACACAACAAAATACTACTCAATAGCAAAAGAATATGAACATAAGGGAATAATCTCTTATATATACAACATTGCAAATTAATTTTAAAGCATTATGCTAAGTAAAAGAAGCCAGGTACAAACACCAGATGTTGTATGATTCCAAAAACTACAGTGTAATGTGTAAAGAAAAGCAATTATCTAAGGTCACTGAAGACTGAGCAAAGCAGACATATGTTACAGGTAAGTCAACACTTGCTAGAAGAGAAAAATCCTAGGTAAGCTTCCTAGTTTCACCACTCAGAGCCTGAGGACAGACAACACCAACATTAGTGCAATGTTGTGCAACTACAATATGGATGTGATAAAACTTTTTAATAGACTGATGAACCAAGAAGAGCAGAGTCTGGGACAACTACACAGCTGAAAAATTAAGAGGGGGCAGAGTAGAGTGAGGGGAGGATTTCTAAAAAGAGAGATAAGGTAGAAACATCACATTATGCCTAAATATTTGGCGAACTTGCCATGCACCACATGGAAAAAAATGTAGTTTGAGTTCTGTCAAACTGCACACTCAACAACAACAACAACAACATTCTTTGAAAGTATATAACCTAATCCAGAATCTCTACAATGTATAATTCATACCCAGAACACAAATCCAAATTACACAAATTCCAATGAAATGGAAAAATGTCACACTCAAAGAAAAAAACAAAACAATCAGCAAAGACAAAAGTAGAGATGGATCAAGATGTTGGCATCAGAACAGATTTTAAACAAGCTAGTATAATTATCTTCATGGATATGGAAATACATTGACCTTGATAAAGTACCTTGATACATTGATAAAGTAAATGAACTTTAAGACAGATAAATAATAAATTAGATAAGAGAGAATTAAAGACATTAGTTTCTTTCTTTTAAGATTTTATTTGTTTATTTGACAGACAGAGATCACAAGTAGACAGAGAGGCAGGCAAAGAGAGAGAGGGAGGGAAGCAGGCTCCCTGCTGAGCAGAGAGCCCGATGCGGGACTCGATCCCAGGACCCTGAGATCATGACCTGAGCCGAAGGCAGCGGCTTAACCCACTGAGCCACCCAGGCGCCCCCATTAGTTTCTTTTTTTTTTAAGATTTTATTTATTTATTTGACGGACGGAGATCACAAGCAGGCAGAGAGGCAGGCAGAGAGAGAGTAGGAAGCAGGCTCCCTGCTGAGCAGAGAGCCCTATGTGGGGCTCGATCCCAGGACTATGAGGTCATGACCTGAGCTGAAGGCAGTAGCTTAACCCACTGAGCCACCCAGGCGCCCCAGATAAGAGAGAATTAAATGCAAAAAATGAACAGACTCAGAAAAAGTGCAACAATTGAAGATGGCCTAACATATATGCAGTGATTGTACCAGGAGAGGAAAAAAAAATAAAGGGACAGAATAAATGGATGAAGAAATGTGGCCTGTTTCTCAAATTTGGTGAAAAACATAAATGTACAAATTGAAGCTCATTGGAACATAAGCATAGTAAATGTAAGGAAAATAACATCTACACACATACAGTCAAATGTAGGCTTCATTTGAAAGTTTTGAAAGCAGCCAGAGAAAAACAACATATTAAACAACATACAGAAGAACAAAATTTAGTTGAGATCAGTCAAGGTAACTCTTCAATCTCCACGATGTAACACAGAGATGTCAGAAATAGTAGAAATCTTGTAGATATTTACTGAAGAGATAAGATATTTATTGAGATGTCCAAATGAGGCTATTAATTACTTCAGTTGGTGTAGGTAGTGGGAAAAGCACTATATTTGGGGGTAGAAGAGCTCAGTTAAGGTTCACATTGACCATCAAGTAGCTGAGATTCTGAACAAGTTCCTTAGACTCTCTAACTCTCTAAGTCTAATCTGCTTATCTTTAAAATTGAAATAATTGCTCCACAAGGTCCTTGTGAAGATGACCTAAGACAATCCAAATGAAGAGGTGCCTGGGTGACTCACTCTGTTAAAGTGGCTGCATTCATCTCAGGTGGGATTTCAGGGTCCTGGGACCAAGCCCAGAATTTGGATCCCTGCTCAGTGGGGAGTTGACTTGTCCTTCTCCCTCTGCCCCTACCCCTGCTCCACCCCACTTGTGTGCCCACACTCTCTCCCTCTCTATCCCTCTCAAATAAACAAATGAAATCTTGAAAAAAAAGATGATCCATGTGAAAATGTCTGTTTTTAACATATACAAATTATAATATAATATTTAGTTGAATCCAAATGATGTCTCATGTTTGAGTATTTCTTACAAAGATACACTGTTTAATTTCTGCAGAAAGGCCATAATTTTGGTACCATTTTTCTGTATCAGTTGTTTATGGACTAAAAATAATTGTCCAGTATAAAGGCAAATTACCTGTTGACATCTGCAAAATGACTTAAATCTTTAAAATCTTGTCCATATGTCCTCTCACTTCCCAGCATGGTGACAGAATTTTTAATTAATGCTTCTACTTATTGATTTTCTACAACTGACCATGCTCCGAAATTTTCTCACATGCACTTTTAAAAATAATTCTTATATTAAGATTTCTAATAAATTGAAATTAATTTTCCTTAAAATTATTTGAGAATTTTATTTTTTTATTTGCCATTTATTCCATCTCACTAAACATCACTATCTAATATCTACCTCTAAATAGCTACTAGCATTTTTAACATCTATACCACAATAAACTTTGATAGTTTAATAGTTGTCAAAGTATACTGCAATGTTTAGCTATACTGCTATTGCATATTGGTAAAGCATACCAAATATACACAAATGTACATTTTTTATCCAGTAAGATTCAATTTATCTGAGGTAGACTGTTTTATATAGGAATATCTCAAACAAATAGGAATATGTTTTCTTCTTTTATAGATTAATACTTCCAAAAAGAGATAGCTTATTTGACAAAGTTTCTGAAACAAACTATGACCTCCTACAAAACTGAAGTGGTTGAAAAGACAAAACATTACTAAATCACCAACAATACTATGTTTTTATTCACTGGAATCTGGAGATTAAGGAAAAAATACAGTCTACTCAAAGCCATGTTAGGCTGGAATTATTATCCTAATACTGTGAAGAAAATTTTCATTAAGTCATGGATTTTTATGTGTGAAGTACAAGCGGAGAAGTATCTTTAGGAAATGGGAGAAAACTGCAACTACTTTTCAAATGTAACCTTGACATTTTGAAAAATGCAGTCATGGATCTGTCTCCATGGGGACAAATATTTTACCCTTCATTTCTGCACCAAAATTCAGCACATCATAGCCAGATCTGATCTAATCTCCATGGTCTGTCTTAGGGGGGTTATATGCTTATAAAGATATGTCCCAATGAACAGCAAAGATTAACCGAATGTTTCTGTTCCCCACCCTTTCAATTGATACTGACAGTCATCCTTTTTTTTAGCCTCAGGTTTTTCAAGATAAAAATCAGTTTTTATGCAGTAAAATAGATGATTCCAGTCAAAAGAAAAAGTTTGTGAGAACTTCAAAACAACCACAGTCCTTGGGACTAAGAATTAGACCCTATGGCCCCATTCTCCCAGTAGGACACACTTACAGAAATCAACATTGCTTACAAACATCCAGAGTTTGCCTTCATTTAACCCCTTATTAATGATAAATGGAAGGAAGGTTTAGAGTCACTAAAATCCACTGCCACGTAGGTCATTATGTTCTTTTTTTCTCCTCTTTGCATTGAGATAATCTATACAAAAGTGCTTTACCTGGTACCTGAAATAAATCAGCTATCCAGTAATGTGTTCATAGTGGTCTTTTAATTGTTTTGTTTCATCCATTTTTCCCTTTACACCTTGAAAAGATACTAATTAAGAAATTTTCATCAATACAGTCAAACAGCAGACATCCTGTTTATTATCTGCAGACCTTTCTAAATCTCTAGAACAAAAACAAAACTTTTTAATGAATCTCATCATTGGCAAGTTCTTACTGGTAATTTCATACGTGTGACTCATTAAAATTTCGCCTCTGTGTATGCTGAGGAATAGGAGAACTTCAATTTTTGTCACTTTGCCAATGTGCTCGACTTAAGCATGATCTCTTCTTATATTTCAATGTTGCTGTCTATCATGGGGTCTGAGGACCTGGCCTTTGAAAGCACTATAGAACTTGCTTCCAATGCAAACACAGTAATTTCACTTCAACACCATATCACAATATATCTAAACAGCAAAATCACATAGTTAACCCAATATAACTAAATAACTTGTTCATTTCAGGGTTTTATTTTTTCTTAATTGCTTTATATTTGTACTGTTCACATGGAATTTTGCTTTTACGTACCTCCATTTCCATAGTAGGCATATCAAACGTTATGAACACAGTTCACTTACAAAGGCAAAAACTTTATAAAAATTTATTTCACGCATTACTCTTCTTAATCTAATTGATTTTCCTCATGGAAAATTTTAACACATAAAATTACGTAGTGCCTTTATTTGTTTACTTACCTGCAATCTCTCTTCTACACTAGAATATCAAGTTTAAGAGGGCAGGAACTGTATTTCTTCGCTGCTATATCCTCATTGAATACAGTACCTAGCACACATCAGATATACAATAAAGATTTGTTAGATGAATGAGCAAATAAAAGCACAGTAAAGGTCTGTCTGTACTTGTTCAATCTTATGGAGGGTCAAAACCTTACACCATTAGGTGGGACAATATGGCTCCAATGGAATGGAATTGAGTATTTTGCTCTTCTTAGGTCACTTAGGCTCTTTCAAAGGACCAGAAGGCTAGGTGTGGTTAAATCCCCTAAATAAGAAATATATTAAGAACTGACATTATTATTTGTAATCCCAAGGACTCCAAATTCTGTTTTTTTTTCTTCCATTTGTATCTTCCTTTCCCCAAATTATTTTATAGAGAACTGTCTGATCTATTGATCAGAGATTAACACTCTAGGTCAGAAATGGCCTAATAGAATCTGTATTCTTAATATTTCTAATAATGTTCTAAAAATAAAACCAAAACCAATGTACTCATAAACATCATTTGAGAATCATAAATTTATGACATTTCTCTGTTTACATAATATGTGCACATACATGTATACTATATACCCATATTCTTATAAAAACAAGAATATAAAATGCATACACAAATTGAGAAATAAGCCAGGAAAATAGTTTATAAAGAAGGAATGGTTCATATCAATTAAAATTGTACAGGTTTTCATAAATTTCTAGTTGGCCTATTAGCAAATTGGAGGTTTATTGGAATGGCCAATTATCTCCTTAGGAAGTATGTATCTTCTAGCCTCCAAAGGTGACAGACAGGGCCAAAACAGGAAATATTATTATTTGAATGGTATTAACAAGTTCTGAGTTCCAAGGTTGGAAATTAAAGTAGAGAGCTCCAAATGTGGAATTCCTGAAAAGTCAGAGAAATAAGTTCAACAAAAGAGCAACTGGCAAGGGATGGGATGTCTTAAAATTTGTTCATTGCATATATGATGTCTTTAAATATGCAGTTTTTGTTGTGCTAAAAAAAGTTCCCTTTTATGCCTAGTGTTTTAAAATTTTGTAATCATTGAAAATACTGTACTTTATAAAATGTTGTTATGGGGCCTATGGGTGCCTTGGTAGGTTAAGTATCTACCTGCCTTTGGCTCAGGTCATGATATGGAAGTCTTGGGATGGATCCCCATGTAGGGCTGCCTGCTCAAGGAGTCTGCTTCTCCTTCTCCTCTGCCCCTCTCCTCACTTGTGCTTTCTTTCTCTCTCTCAAATAAAATCTTTTTAAATATGTTATGACATCTACCAAGGTACATATTTTTTTAGCACAGTGACACATTGCCTGATACTCAAATGATAAATCATCCTTGAATATTTGGATTAGATTATTTCTTTAATGTAATGGAATGTAATGTGTTACCATATTTTACATAGTAAACATACTATTGAATTTATATTATTTTACTGACTTTTTCCTTTATTACAAGTTTTTGGATTACCTTTACAATGTTGGACTGATTTCATTGTATAGGTTATCTCAAATCATTTTTCGGATCAGGTGGGGTAAAATAATCACCCATTTATGGCACAAGAAGGGTAAACAGAAGAACAACTTGACTCTCATGCCTCCATCAATGAGAAAATAGTTATATTTCTATATATACATAAATATACATATTTATGTCATTATGTACATATTTGTACCCATATGAGATGTTACAATCAGTGTATTGAGCAGTGATTCTTTTTTTTAAAGGTTTTATTTATTTATTTGACAGAGATCACAAGTAGGCAGAGAGGCAGGCAGAGAGAGGGGGGGAAGCAGGCTCCCCGCTGAGCAGAGAGCCCGATGCGGGGCTCGATCCCAGGACCCTGAGATCATTACCTGAGCTGAAGGCAAAGGCTTAACCCACTGTGCCACCCAGGCACCCTGAGTTTAGTATAATTTCTAGTTCAAATTTAATTTCTAACTCTATCTTTATTAAAATATCAATCAGGGTAACACAAGAAGTAAAAATAGTACAGTTTTCCTGGCTATATTTTAACCTCTCTATACATATATATTTCTGCTGTTAAAGGCTCTATACTCTATTGCTTCAGTATATAGACAAAGAGAGAGACCCAGCCCTAGAAATAGTAGTTGTAACATCAGAATCATACAGTAGCAAAGCTTTTCAGAAAAGCGTAGAGAAATAATCCTAACTGAGAATAACTTCTACCCTTCTATTGGCAGAAGGTCTCAACTATTACCCTAGAATATTATGCAGTAGAACACCTGGTACACAAGGTTAAATAACATTACTGATTATATATATAATCAGTATATATATATATATATATATATATATATATATATATATATATGACTCCAATCAGGAAAATACTTCTCAGTCTATCTGTACATTTTAACACATATTCAATCCCCAATTTGGGGATGAGATAAATGACTGACCCATCTGACTCAAAAGTAGTATCCATTTCTATCACAGTAATTATAAACTATGTGAGTATAGGGGAGGCTATCCATTTAAATTACTTCATATTCTTTGTTCTAACTGAATTCTGTCCCCTATACTCTACAAAAAATATGTTAGAATCATAATCTCCAGCACCTCAGAAAGTGATTCTGTTTTGGAAATGGGATCTTTATAGAGTTAAGTTAAACCGAGGCCATTTGGGTGGCCCCTAATCCAAAAGAACTGTTATCCTGATAAAAAATGGGACATTTAGATAGAGAGACAGAGACACGTAGAGGGAAGATGATATGAAGAGACATAGGGAGAAGACAGCAACTGACAAGCCAAGAAGAGAGGCCTAGAACAGCCTCTTACTCCATAACCCTCAGAAGGAATCAATCCTGCCAACAACTTCATTTTAGACTACCAGCTTGAACTCTGAAATAGTATGTTTCTTTGGTCTAAGACATGAAACTTGTAGCACTTTGTTATGGCATCCCTAGCAAGGAATTCACCATTGTATTGATACCAAATGAGATTATTAGACAGTACAGGAAATCCAAAGTGAATTCATCCAGTCTTTCCTATACCCTTTTGATACCAGGAAAACTTACACTCATGACCCTTGATATGACAATGTGATGGCTTTCAGTGCGGTGGTAGGATCTATGAAATTTTGTCATGTGGATGCTCCCTGTCACAAATGTACCTTGCCTATAGAATTCTTAATTACCTAAATACTTCTCAATAAAACAGTCTGTGCCAAGGTGTAGGTGTCCTAGATCAAAGTGTCCGTGTATTCCTTTCAAAGTCAGTATTTCTATTGACTATTTCTATTGCCAAGTCTGAATAGTAAATCCAGAAAGCAAATTACTGAGTATAGGCAGCCCCCAAAGTTATGCAGATATCTGTGATGGGTGGTGATGGGAATTGGGCAGCAACAGTAAGTGGTTGCAGAGAGACTGATCCATCTTGTCTCCCTGGGTGAATTTTGATTATAAAATACATCTTTGTGTTAACATATGAAAAGCATATGCAAGATTAGATATCCTGCACTCAATAAAACAGTAGAGAAGCACAAAGATAAAATTAAATCTCTTACAAAGAACATCAAAATGCGAATTGAGAGGCTTCATATTAGAGTTTATGTGACTTGGGACTGCCAATGTAAGGGTCATCCAGGGCCAGGCCTACAAGTAATGAAAAACATTCCATCGTAGTCCATCATCAAGAAGAGTAGCACTGCTACCCCTGAAAGTAATAATACATTATATGCAAACTAAACAGTATTTAAATAAAAGAAAAAGAGAAAACTTCTATTCGTGGAAGATGTTAGTTGAAAAATGCTTTCAAAGAAGGAAGGAAGGGAGGGAGGAAGGAAGGTAGGGAGGGAGGAAGGAAGGGAGGGAAAAGGGGAGGAAGGAAAAGTAAAGGAAAGAAAAGAAAAAAGAAAGAGAAGCACTGAAAGATGCTATTAAATCATATTCAGGCTTAGGGCTCTAAGTGATCTTTTTTGCAGGTAATGCCAGCCAGAAGACTCTTGTATGTAAAAGTATTGGGAAAGGCATCTATGACTCCTGATCATATTAACTCATCAGTTTCTTTAAATGTTATGACATTTCAAGTCTGAAGATTCCATAAAAGCCTAAGAAACTGCACCAACCATTCTAGATCACCAGAACCCACTGAATAAGACACAGAGAAGTTCGAGTCTTGAGGCTGTTAAAGAACTCCCTCACGCCCTCTGAAAGTTTTTTGTCTGAGATAGCACACTTGACTTGCAGAATCTCATGACTCATATTTTTGTTAAATTTTTATCCAATAGTTCAAGTTATTTGTGAACTACTTTGAAATGTCAGAATATAAATGTGCAGAAGACAGTGTGATGGAGGTTAATGGCCTAAACTTTCTTCCATTTCTGCAGTTTTCTACATAATATCAGAAGCGATTATGAGATGTAAAAGGACCGTAGCAATCATAAGACTATAGAACCAGATGTTTACTTGAGGTTGAATAGCAGATAAAAGATTTTAAACAGGACCAAGGTTGTTTGGGAGTGAGAATAAACAGCAGGTACAGTGAAACGGAGGCAAGTCCAGGGATTGGCTAAAATCAACCAGGAATATCCATCCCTTACTTTTCTACTTCACTGATTGCTAAAATAGATGGGGTCCACTTAGACAAATTAAAGAACAGACATTTAAATGGGATAAGATTCTATTATATGCAGCTTTTCTTACATTCCAGCTACTGTGTTTGTATGAGAATATATTTAGATTTGATGCTTCTCTAAAGCGAAGTAGGTTCTGAGTACCTGGGTGACTCAGTGGGTTAAGCATGTACCTTTGGCTCAGGTCATGATCTCAGGGTCCTAGGATCAACTTCTGTATTGGGCTCCCTGCTCATCACACAGCCTTTTTCCTCCTTTCTCTCTTTCCTGCCTCTCTGCCTACTTGTGATCTCTCTCTGTCAAATAAATAAAACCTTTAAAAGAGAGAGATTAGTAGGTTCTGGTGGGGGAGGGTAGTTAAAAAATACACTCATCCATGCATATAACACCAGAATTAAGTACATCATAATTCTGTGAAAGACAGAGTACAGTATGGGATGTAGTCTTCCAGAGTTGAGATTACTGGTTCAATCTGGCTGTCCTAGTGAAATTGATGGACAGATGTTGGAAGAAGACAGATAGGAAAGATTTTTGTTTAATGTTCTTCAGAATCAGGATATGAATTCAGCATGCTTTCAGACACTTAATGTAGTGAAGGCTAAAGCTCAGGATGGGAGCAAGACTGTCTGGGTTTGAATCCTCACTGTGTAACTCATTACAGAAGCAATAATGTAAATTTTTAAAAAAGAATCATTGTATCCTGTTGAGTGACTATAACACTACATATTTATCTATTCCATATCTATTCCATGAGCAGAGTTGGTTCCAGCTTTTGCAGAGTATTGATAAGAACAGTAATATATACATGGACATATGGACACTTTTTGTTTTGTGTTTAGAAGAGCAATTCTCTTAACTACAGAGAACAGAGAATATAAAGGAGAGTAGTTAGCAGAGGGGAGGTTGGTGGGGAGATGGCTAAAAGAGGTGATGGGGATGAAAGAGCATACTTCTCATACTCATCACGATGGAACACTGAGTAACATATAGAATGTTCAATCACCATGTCATACACCAGAAAGGAATACAACACTATATGTTACCTGTACTGCAATTAAAATTTTTTAAAAAATTAAAAAGAAGAGGAATTCTGTGATAAGAGTGTATGTATAATTGATGGACATAACTGCAGTGCAGGATTGAAGAATTACTTCAGTAAACTATGACATTGGGTTGCAACATCCTAGCTCTGTTACTTCTTTACATAGTTTTTCTAATTCTCAATCCATAGCTATGGACTTCCCTATCATTCTTTCTTTCCTTAATAATTATCTCTTTCCAAACATGCAAATACTAATGACAAGATCATTGACTATGATCTTCTATTGCTCATCTAATCAAGTCCTACTTAAGTTTCAATTTTTTAAATGCCAGACTCTGATGCAGTTAATTATAAGAAGTCACTACTCCCAACTGTTCCTTGCATCCATTTTCCTGTGGCCACCTCATATGTGTCTCCTCATTTTATTATGGTTTGGTGTTGTTGCTATTGTTTTTACCTGGGTCCTGGCCAGCATCTGAGGATCTCAACTCCAGGACCATAACTAATATATTTTAATATTCCAGCACCAACTAGGCAGAATGTACAACACATGGAAGATATAAATACCCGTCACAAATACATAAATATTTAAGCGCATATCTCAATTTGTATTAACTGGGTTTGTTGTTTAAAAGATTTTATTTATATATTTGACACAGAGAGAGAGAGATTCTAAGTAGGCAGAGAAACAGGCAGGGGGGTGGGGGAAGCAGGTTCCTTACTGAGCAGAGAGCCTAATGCAGGGCTTGATCCCAGTACCCCAGGATCATAACCTGAGCCAGAATCAGAAGCTTTAACCCACTGAGCCACCCAGGAACCCCAGATAGGATTTGCTGTTTAAGCATGCAGTTTCCTCTTTTTGTCTACTATAATCAAACTAATCTTTTTGTGTTTGCCTCCTATACTTTCCTGCTATACACACGGCCCACAATTTTGTCATTTTTTTTTAAAAGATCTTATTCTGTTGACTAGTTACTGAAATACATGTATAGATGAGGAGGCATTGGTAGTAAGGGTATATATTTCTTTTAGAGAAACTTACAAGGGATAAAGCAGTTCTTCCAGCTTCATAGTGTATTACTTAAGCTAAGTTTTATTGCACCTAAGTTTTATTGCACACTCAAATGTTACTTTTTAGTTAGTTGGTTTATTACTATTGTGAAAGCCCTTTTTATTGTATATGATACCAAGACTTATGTATCTCTGATTTCAAAACAAGGAAGATATCAACATCAATTTCAATCAAATTCATCCATATATTTAATTTAGTTAAGACCTGTAGTAATTGCATGTTATCAGGGATAGATCTGAAATTGAAACTGACAGGAGTATAACATTCTCCCACCTTTTCAGAATCCCAAGTTGGAGCAAAAAACAAAGGCTCAAATTAACTAAACATGTATAGAGAAGTAACACAAAGTCTATAAAGAACTTATCAAACTCAGCACCCCAGAACCGAAAAATTAAGTCAAGAAATGGGAAGAGGACATGGACAGACATTTCTGCAAAGAAGACATCCAAATGGCCAACAGACACATGAAAACCTGCTCAATATCACTTGGCATCAGGGAAATACAAATCAAAACCACAATGAGATACCACCTCATACCAGTCGGAATGACTAAAATTAACAACTCCAGAAACAATAGGCATTGGCAAGGATGCAGAGTGTAAGAGGAACCCTCTTACACAGTTGGTGGGAATGCAAACTGGTGCAGCCACCCTGGAAAGCAATATAGAGGTTCTTCAAAAGGTTAAAATAGAGCTACCCTATAACCCAGCAATTGCACTACTAAGTATTTATCCAAAGGAAACAAGCATAGGGATACAAAGGGGCACATGCATCCCAAAATTTATAGCAGCAACACCCACAATAGCTGAACTACAGAAAGAGCCCAGATGTCCATCAGCAGATGAATTAATAAAGAAGATGTGGTATATACATGTACACACGCATCACAGAATATTACTCAGCCATCAAAAAGAATGAAATCCTGTCATTTGCAATGATGTGGATGGAACTAGATGGTATTATGCTAAGCGAAGTAAGTAAGACAGAACTGGTATTTACCAGTTTAGGGTAAAAGAATATCCTGGGGCACCTGGGTGGCTCAGTGGGTTAAAGCCTCTGCCTTTGGCTCAGGTCATGATCCCAGGGTCCTGGTATCGAGCCCCAGATGGGGCTCTCTGCTCAGCGGGGAGCCTGCTTCCTCCTCTCTCTCTCTCTCTGCCTGCTTGTGATCTCTGTCTGCCAAATAAATAAATAAAATCTTTAAAAAAAGAGAGAGAGAATATCCTAAGATCAAGCTTTCCGTAAAGAACTTAAATACATTAACTGAGAAATCATGTATTTAACATTTGTTATTTTTTCTAAGTGTGACAATATATTTAATTTTTGTCCCTAAAAGACACATTTATGAACTAATATCATTTTATATTAATTTGAAGTTTAGTGAAAACTTATTTTCTCTGCTTGATGGTTGTTTTTATTGCTTCAATTATTATTTTGACAAATATAAGTGCCAAAGATTTTGAGAAAAGCACTTTTGCACAATTTGTTAGGAAAAAAAATAGATCCACTAACACATAAAGCACATTCTAAACGTTGTGTTTTCAAGTATCTCCACAGATGTGTGCCTTGATTTTTGCTTTCCTATTCAGAATATTGATAATGATCTCTGCCTGCCATCCTCATGAAACTATTCTAAGACTCAGTTGAGAGGGGTAGAAAACAATTTGAAAAATCTAAGAGTTCTGAAGTTAAGAACTTTCATACTGAAGAGTACTCTATTTGTCTCTTGAGAGTTTTTTTTAAGATTTTATTTATTTATTTGACAGAAATCACAAGTAGACAGAGAGGCAGGCAGAGAGAGGTGGGGAGGCTGGCTCCCTGCCAAGCAGAGAGCCTGATGCCTTGCGATGCAGGGCTCGATCCCAAGACCCTGGGATCAAGACCTGAGCTGGAGACAGAGGCTTTAACCCACTGAGCCACCCAGGCACCCCAAGAGCTTACATAATTAAACCAAGTGCTTAGTTTTCTAAGTTATGGAAATACTCACTGGAGATTAAGCACAATGGGTAACTTCTAGTGCTGAGTTCCTACAGGGAGACTAGAATTAGAAGTGGCCATTTTGTAGGATACTCTAAATGCTTCCATTTCATTCTAACTGGTGTGTTAAAACAATTTGATAACCATATGTCATGTTTCACCTGGGTCTATTCTTGGATTTCATTGGTGTGGGGAAGTTTCTGTCTTGTCAGTCAGTAGCAAATTGTTTTTATAATTTGTGAAATGCCTCTCAATAAACCTTGGGAATACTTTAGGAAGCAAATATGTTTTTCCTTGATCAATTATAATCCACTTATTAAGTAATACCAGCTTTTAAAAGTGCACTTTGATTAAATCACATGTATCTCAAAACTTTAAATCCACAAAGAAAGTATTTAAGAACTACTGTTCTAAGAGTCAGAATGCTAATTCAGGCAATATTCATTAAAAACACATCAGGCATAAAAACATATATCTTTACATACCATGTGGATAGATAAATAGGTACCAATCATGCACATATGTGTCCATAGACAAATATGTACATGCATGAACACTTAGATGTCTGAGAAATAGTTTTAAATTTGCCCAGCTGAAATGTATTGTTAAAACTACATTGAGGGGCATCTGCTTGGCTCAGTAGGTTAAGACTCTGCCTTCAGCTCAGGTCATGATCCCAGGGTCCTGGAATCGAGCCCTGTATTGGGCTCTCTGCTCAGCGGGGAACTGCCTTCACGTCTCTCTCTGCCTACTTGTGATCTCTGTCTGTCAAATAAATAAATAAAATCTTAAAAAAAAAGCAACTGGGGGGACAAGATGGCGGGGTACTAGGAAGAGGCGTCTTTTCAGCTGGTACCCCCAAAGTGAGCTGATTACCTACCAAAGAACTCTGATCACCCATGAAATCAGCCTGAGATCAGAATTATACACGTCTGGATCTCTACAGGGGCAGAAGACGCCAATGAGCAGGTAAAGCGGCATGGGATCGGTGGACTGATATCGGAAGATAAACAAAAGGGGGAGGGAGCCACCAGTGGCGACCGGTGGGAAAGTAATACCCCAATACGAGCGAGAGTGCCCTCCTGCGTCTGGGGACCAGCATTAACTTGGAGACTGGTTGAAAGCACTCCAAAAGAGCAAAGGATCACGGGGGGAAATTGTGGGAATCGGGGCGGCTAGGGACAGGGGCTTAAGTCCCCGGTCCCAGACGGCCTCCCTGGTGCAGAGGCAGAGAGAGTGCGGCGGTGAAACCAGCTGCTGGTCTTTAAGCCACCAGCGCGCCCCAGAGCGCGTGGGTTCCGGCTCCTGTGAGGGGATGGGAGCTGCGCCGATCTGCAGAACGCGCGCTAGCCCTACCACAAAGCTATAGATGCCCGCACACGTCCCTCGAGCTCTCCTGGGTTACTAAGGGGCCGGGGGCGCTCGTTGACCCGCGCCATTGTTTCAAAGCCTAAGCCGCGGGCGCGCGAAACTCTTCCCCGGACAGAGGCCCGCAAAAGCCCAGCCTGCGGCTTACGGACCAGCGCCCCGTTCTCAGTGCCCCAGACGCGCGCCTGACACACAGCCACCACTGAAAGAGGTGCGCGCAAGCCGGGAACTCCCAGCCCAGGCCGGTGGCAAAATCTCAGTGTGCGATCGCTGCTTGGAACCTCTCTGGCGGTCGGGAGCTCCCAGACAGCAGCCACTGCCATGGCTTTGGGGATGAGCAAAAGATCCTGCGCCCCCAGGGTCTGCAACTTGGAACCTGCGCTGCCAGCGGCCAAGGGGGAATTTATTCAGCTTCTGCACCCAGACTGAGGCTTCTCTCTGAGAGGGAGATCAGGGTGCGGTTTGATTTCTTCTAATACTACAAAAACCATCAAAGGCGGTCAAGGTGAAAGGGAAAAAAGTGAACAAGCAAAAAAAACCGCCAGAAAACAAAAGCCTGAAAAAAACCGGTTTCCCCAGAGCCCACCCCCTTGAGGGGGGCGGGGGGAACTCAACTCAGGAAACATCATTGACTGACAACCCACGTGGCAGGCCCCTCCCCCAGAAAACAAACCAAGAAAGAAAAAAAAAAGGACTAAAAGAGAACCACCACTACTTCATAGGAAAACTTGTATTATTCAATCGTTTCCACTATTCCGGTTCATATATATATATATATATATATATATATATATATTTTTTTTTTTTTACACATAGGTAATTTTTTTAACCTATTTACCAGCACAGCGAGCTGCACAGTACATCAAATTCCATAATACCTTTATAACCTGAACTTTTTGATACATACACCTATGTTTTTCTTTTGCATTTTTATTTGTTGAATTCCTCTTTTTAAAATTTTAGTTTAGTTTAGTCTAGTATACTTCTTTTTATTTTTATCCTCTAATATTCATATAGAGTTAACTTCAAAGTAATCCCCTTTCCCCAATCAATACTACCCCTATAGGTAAACCAATTTTTAATCCCATTTATCTTAGGAAAGTTGAGTCCTTTAACAAAGATATCAAGATACATCCAGGAAGAATCAAAACAACCTTCCTCGCACACACTGAGAATTTATAAGAACTCTCCCATCTTCTTCCACCAGTGTTTCTCTGTTTTTTGATTTTGCCCTGATAGCATATAAATTTTACACTTGTGGTTTTTTTTGACGAGGTTCTTTCTTTATTTGCATATATATATTTTTTTTCTTCTTTCTCTTGCCATATAATTGTATCAGTCTTTCTATCTCTTTTTGTTGGTCTACTTCATAAATCTTACCTTGGGGCACATCTGGGCTGAAACTTCTCTTTCATCTTCCCTTTCTTTCCTATCTCTCTCTCTCTCTTTTATCTTTTTTTCTTCTTCTTTTTCTTCTTTTCCTTTTATTCTTTTTTTTTTCTTTTCTTTTGTCTCTCGTTTGGGTCGGGAATCCTAATTGCTCAGTAGTGTTCCAGGGTGCACCTTGACTGCACCAGAGTTGATACATCCAGCTACATCTGTTCAGTCTTCTCCCACCAAAATGACTAGGAGGAGGAATGCCCAACAGAAGAAAAATACAGAGGATGGACCTTCTGCAACAGAGCTAACGGCTATCAACATAGACAATATGTCGGAAAGAGAATTCAGGCTAACAATTAACTAGGCAATAGCTAGGTTGGAGAAAGCCATGGATGACCAAACAGAATTGATTAGGGCCGAACTGAAAGCGACCAGACAGGATGTTCACAATATTAGGGCGGAGCTTAAAGCTACCAGGGAGGAGGTCCACAATGCTCTCAATGAGTTCCAATCTAATCTAAACTCTCTCAAAGCTAGGGTAACTGAGACAGAAGATAGAATTAGTGATCTGGAAGACAAACAGATAGAGAGAAAGGATCAGGAGGAAGCCTGGAACAAACAGCTTAGATCCCATGAAAGCAGAATCAGGGAAATAAATGATGCCATGAAGCATTCCAAAGTCAGAATTATTGGAATTCCTGAAGGGGAGGAGAAAGAAAGAAATCTAGAAGATATCATGGAACAAGTCCTTTATGAAAATTTTCCGAATCAATAAAGAAACAAGAGCATTGGATGACACATTGGACCAGGCTGACCTCATAGATATATACAGAACATTCCACCCTAAAACAGCAGAATACTCATTCTTCTCAAGTGCACACAGAACCTTCTCCAGAATAGTCTACATACTCGGTCACAAATCAGGACTCAACTGATACCAAAAGACTGAGATGATTCCCTGCATATTCTCAGATCACAATGCTTTGAAACTGGAGCTCAATCACAAGGAAAAGTTCCGAAGGAACTCAAACACCTGGAAGCTAAAGACCACCTTGGTTAAGAATGCTTGTATAAACCAGGAGATCAAAGAAGAACTGAAACAATTCATGGAAACCAATGAGAGTGAAGACATTTCGGTCCAAAACCTATGGGATACAGCAAAGGCGGTCCTAAGGGGAAAATATATAGCCATCCAAGCCTTGCTCAATATCCAGAATACACCAGCTGAATCTACACCTTAAAGAACTGGAGGATCAACAACAAATCAAACCAACTCCACACCTAAGAAGGGAAATCATCAAGATTAGAGCTGAGATCAATGAGGGAGAAACAAGAGATACAGTAGAACGTATCAATGAAAATAGAAGCTGGTTTTTTGAAAGAATCAATAAGATCAATAAGCCACTGGCTACACTAATCCAAAAGAAAAGAGAGAAATCCCAAATTCATAAAATTATGAATGAAAAGGGAGAGATCACAACTAATGCCAAAGAAGGAGAAACAATCATCAGAAGTTATTACGAACAGTTATATGCCAATAAGCTTAGCAGCCTAGATGAAATGGATGGATCCATGGAAAATTATAAACTACCAAAATTGAACCAGGAAGAAATTGACAACCTGAATAGACCGATATCTATTAACGAGATTAAAGCAGTGATCAAAAACCTCCCAAAAAACAAGAGCCCAGGACCTGACGGATTCCCTGGGGAATTCTACCAAACCTTCAAAGAAGAAATAACACCTATTCTCCTGAAGCTGTTTCAAAAAATTGAAGCAGAAGGAAAACTTCCAGACTCTTTCTATGAAGCCAGCATTACCCTGATCCCCAAACCAGCAAGGACTCTACCAAAAAGGAGATTTTTAGACCAATATCACTGATGAATATGGATGCTAAGATTCTCAACAAGATCCTAGCCAACAGGATCCAACAGCACATTCAAAAGATTATCCACCATGATCAGGTGGGATTCATCCCTGGGGTACAGGGATGGTTCAACATTAGCAAATCAATCAATGTGATACAACAACTTAATATGAGAAGAGAGAAGAACCACATGGTCCTCTCAATTGATGCAGAAAAAGCATTTGACAAAATCCAACATCCGTTCCTGATTAAAACGCTTCAAAGTATAGGGACAGAGGGAACATTCCTGAACCTCCTCAAATCTATCTATGAAAGACCCACAGCAAATATCATTCTCAATGGGAAAAAGCTTGCAGCCTTCCCACTGAGATCAGGAACAAGACAAGGATGCCCACTTTCACCACTCTTGTTCAACATAGTGTTAGAAGTCCTAGCAACAGCAATCAGACAACAGAGAGAAATAAAAGGTATCCAAATTGGTAATGAAGAAGTCAATCTCTCTCTCTTCGCAGATGACATGATTTTTTATATGGAAAACCCAAAAGACTCCACCCCCAAACTACTAGAACTCATACAGCAATTCAGCAACGTGGCAGGATACAAAGTCAATGTGCAGAAATCAGTGGCTTTCCTACACACTAACAATGAAAATACAGAAAGGGAAATTAGAGAATCGATTCCATTTACTATAGCACCAAGAACCATAAGGTACCTGGGAATAAACCTAACTAAAGAGGTAAAGTATCTGTACTTGAGGAACTACAGAACACTCATGAAACTAATTGAAGAAGACACAAATAGATGGAAGACCATTCCATGCTCTTGGATTGGAAGAATAAACATTGTTAAAATGTCTATACTGCCTAGAGCAATCTATACTTTTAATGCCATTCCGATCAAAATTCCACCGGCATTCTTCAAAGAGCTGGTGCAAATAATCCTAAAATTTGTATGGAATCAGAAGAGACGCTGAATCGCTAAGGAAATGTTGAAAAACAAAAATAAAGCTGGCGGCATCAACTTACCTGATTTCAAGCTTTATTACAAAGCTGTGATCACAAAGACAGCATGGTACTAGCATAAAAACAGACACATAGACCAGTAGAACAGAGTAGAGAGCCCAGATATGGACCCTCAACTCTATGGTCAATTAATCTTTGACAAAACAAGAAAAAATATACAGTGGAAAAAGATAGTCTCTTCAAAAAATGGTGCTGGGAAAACTGGACAGCTATATGTAGAAGAATGAAACTCGACCATTCTCTTACATCGTAAACAAAGATCAACTCAAAATGGATAAAAGACCTCAACGTGAGACGGGAATCCATCAGAATCTTAGAGGAGAACATAGGCAGTAATCTCTTTGATATCAGCCACAGCAACTTCTTTCAAGATACGTCTCCAAAGGCAAAGGAAACAAAAGCGAAAATAAACTTCTGGGACTTCATCAAAATGAAAATCTTCTGCACAGTAAAGGAAACAGTCAAAAAAACAAAGAGGCAATCCACAGAATGGGAGAAGATATTTGCAAATGACAGTACAGAGAAAAGGTTGATATCCAGGATCTATAATTAACTTCTCAAACTCAACACACACGAAACAGGCTAACACATCAAAAAATGGGCAGAAGATATGAACAGACACTTCTCCAATCACGACATACAAATGGCTATCAGACACATGAAAAAATGCTCATCATCATTAGCCCTCAGGGAGATTCAAATCAAAACCACATTGAGATATCACCTTACACCAGTTAGAATGGCCAAAATTAACAAAACAGGAAACAACATGTGTTGGAGAGGATGTGGAGAAAGGGGAACCCTCTTTCTTACACTGTTGGTGGGAATGCAAGTTGGTGCAGCCTCTTTGGAGAACAGTGTGGAGATTCTTCAAGAAATTAAAAATAGAGTTTCCCTATGACCCTGCAATTGCACTCCTGGGTATTTACCCCAAAGATACAGATGTCGTGAGAAGAAGGGCCATCTGTACCCCAATGTTTATAGCAGCAATGGGCACGGTCGCCAAACTATGGAATGAACCAAGATGCCCTTCAACGGATGAATGGATAAGGAAGATGTGGTCCATATACACTATGGAGTATTATGCCTCCATCAGAAAGGATGAATACCCAACTTTTGTAGCAACATGGACGGGACTGGAAGAGATTATGCTGAGTGAAATCAGTCAAGCAGAGAGAGTCAATTATCATATGGTTTCACTTATTTGTGGAGCATAACAAAGCATGGAGGACAAGGGGCGTTAGAGAGGTGTAGGGAATTTGGGTAACATGGAAGGGGAGGTGAACCATGAGAGACTATGGACTCTGAAAAACAATCTGAGGGGTTTGAAGTCGTGGGGGGGTGGGAGGTTTGGGTACCAGGTGGTGGGTATTATAGAGTGTACAGCTTGTATGGAGCACTGGGTGTGATGAAAAAATAATGAATAATGTTTTTCTGAAAATAAATAAATTGAAAAAAAATATATGCTATATCTTTGTTTAAAAAAATTAAATGTAATAAAATAATAAATAAATAAATAAACAACTAAATAAAATATGGATCAAAAAGGGATGAAGCAAGCAAATGCAAGACAATGGTCAACAATTGAGGGGCTCAGTCATTTCATGAATTGTCAATGGTGTCTATACTGGGTCAGAAATCAGGACTCAACCTATACCAAAAGACTGAGATTATTCCCTGCATATTCTCAGATCACAATGCTTTGAAACTGGAGCTCAACCACAAGGGAAAGTTCCGAAGGAACTCAAACACCTGGAACCTAAAGACCACCTTGCTTAAGAATGCTTGGATCAACCAGAAGATCAAAGAAGTACTCAAACAATTTATGGAAACCAATGAGAATGAAGACACTTCAGTCCAAAACCTATGGGATACAGCAAATGGGGCTCTAAGGGGAAAATATATAGCCATCCAAGCCTCCCTCAAAAAAATTGAAAAATCCAGAACACACCATCTGTCTCTACACCTTAAAGAATTGGAGAATCAGGGTGCCTGGGTGGCTCAGTGGGTTAAGCTGCTGCCTTCAGCTCAGGTCATTATCTCAGGGTCCTGGGACCGAGTCGCGCATCGGGCTCTCTGCTCAGCAGGGAGCCTGCTTCCTCCTCTCTCTCTCTGCCTGCCTCTCTGCCTACTTGTGATCACTCTCTGTCAAATAAATAAATAAAATCTTTAAAAAAAAAGAACTGGAGAATCAACAACAAATCAAACCAACTCCACACATAAGAAGGGAAATCATCAAGATTAGAGTTGAGATCAATGAGGGAGAAACCAGAGATACAGTAGAATGTATCAATGAAACTAGAAGCTGGTTTTTTGAAAGAATCAATAAGATCGATAAGCCATTGACCACACTAATCCAAAAGAAAAGAGAGAAAGCCCAAATTCATAAAACTATGAATGAAAAGGGAGAGATCACAACTAACACCAAGGAAGTAGAAACAATCATCAGAAGTTATTATCAACAGTTATATGCCAATAAGCTTAGCAACCTAGATGAAATGGATGCATTCCTGGAAAATTATAAACTACCAAAATTGAACCAGGAAGAAATCGACAACCTGAATAGACTGATATCTAATAACGAGATTGAAGCAGTGATCAAAAACCTCCCAAAAAACAAGAGCCCAGGACCTGACGGATTCCCTGGGGAATTCTACCAAACCTTCAAAGAAGAAATATCACCTATTCTCCTGAAGCTGTTTCAAAAAATTGAAGCAGAAGGAAAACTTCCAGACTCTTTCTATGAAGCCAGCATTACCCTGATCCCCAAACCAGGCAAGGACCCTACCAAAAAGGAGAATTTCAGACCAATATCACTGATGAATATGGATGCTAAGATTCTCAACAAGATCCTAGCCAACAGGATCCAACAGCACATTCAAAAGATTATCCACCATGATCAGGTGGGATTCATCCCTGGGGTACAGGGATGGTTCAACATTCGCAAATCAATCAATGTGATACAACAACTTAATATGAGAAGAGAGAAGAACCACATGGTCCTCACAATTGATGCAGAAAAAGCTTTTGACAAAATCCAGCATCCGTTCCTGATTAAAACGCTTCAAATAGCTGGGTCATAGGGCAGTTCTATTTTCAACCTTTTGAGGAACCTCCATGCTGTTTTCCAGAGTGGTTGCACCAGCTTTCATCCCACCAACAGTGTAGGAGGGTTCCCCTTTCTCTGCATCCTCGCCAGCATCTGTCATTTCCTGACTTGTTGATTTTAGCCATTCTGACTGGTGTGAGTTGATATCTCATTGTGGTTTTGTTTTGTATTTCCCTGATGCCGAGTGATATGGAGCATTTTTCATGTGTCTGTTGGCCATCTGGATGGCTTCTTTGCAGAAACGTCTGTTCATGTCCTCTGCTCATTTCTTGATTGGATTATTTGTTCTTCAGGTGTTGAGTTTGTTAAGTTCTTTATAGATTTTGGACACTAGTCCTTTATCTGATATGTCATTTGCAAATATCTTCTCCCATTCTGTCAGTTGTCTTTTGATTTTGTTTACTGTTTCCTTTACTGTGCAAAAGCTTTTGATCTTGATGAAATCCCAATAGTTCATTTTTGCCCTTGCTTCCCTTGCCTTTTGCGATGTTCCTAGGAAGATGTTGCTGCAGCTGAGGTCGAAGAGGTTGCTGCCTGTGTTCTCCTCAAGGGTTTTGATGGATTCCTTTCTCACATTGAGGTCCTTCATCCATTTTGAGTCTATTTTTGTGTGTGGTGTAAGGAAATGGTCCAATTTCATTTTTCTGCACGTGAATGTTTATAGCAGCAATGTCCACAATAGCCAAACTATGGAAAGAACCTAGATGTCCATCAACAGAGGAATGGATAAAGAAGATGTGGTATATATACACAATGGAATACTATGCAGCCATCAAAAGAAACGAAATCTTGCCATTTGCGACAACATGGATGGAACTAGAGCATATCATGCTTAGCGAAATAAGTCAAGCGTAGAAAAACAACTATCATATGATCTCCCTGATATGAGGAAGTGGTGATGCAACATGGGGGCTTAAGTGGGTAGGAGAAGAATCCATGAAACAAGATGGGATAGGGAGGGAGACAAACCATAAGTGACTCTTAATCTCACGAAACAAACTGTGGATTGCTGGGGGGAGGGGGGTTGGGAGAAGGGGGTTAGGGTTATAGACATTGGGGAGGGTATGTGCTTTTGGGTAAATTGGAAGGGGAGGTGAACCATGAGAGACTATGGACTCTGAAAAACAATCTGAGGGGTTTGAAGTGGCGGGGGGGTGGGAGGTTGGGGTACCAGGTGGTGGGTATTATAGAGGGCACGGCTTGCATGGAGCACTGGGTGTGGTGAAAAAATAATGAATACTGTTTTTCTGAAAATAAAGAAATTGGAAAAAAAAAAAACGCTTCAAATAACTTTGAACCAAAAAATAACTTCTTCAATCTAAGAAAAAAATTCAAGAGTCTTATTTACCTTCTAGTAAAGCAGTCATTTAGCATGAACTGTTCAGTGATAAAATAAGATATTTTATAGAAAGTACAGATGGATGAATGATAAGTACTAGCATGAATGAAAAACATCTCAAGGCAAAAATGCAGAAGCCATACATAATAGAAAAAGATGTTTATGGAACACAATCAATGACCTTGTCTTGAATTCTGTGTCTGAAAGAGAAATGTTCTTAGTAGAGACTTCAACTAGAGACCCTATTTTGTCTGCCGTCACTGCTCAACTTTCCATGGATGAGGAGTCAGATTTAAATTTGAGTAAATCAGATTTCACCCCTTAGTTAATTCTGATCAATACAGTATCATAAATGCAAAGCTTTCAAGTTCTAAGAATACTCTTTGACTATTACTTTTTAATTTTAACTTATCCCAAGTTTATTATTTTCTGTGTCTCAATATGACCACACGCATGTAGATCAGAGTTGCCCTTTCCATGTATATGTATGGACATATGTATATGCTATCATACATAACACAGATCATTAATTTACTATACTGTGTAATGCACTACAATGGTTCTTGCTTTAAGGAATAGCAAAGTAACCCAGCATACCTCAAAAGAAGAAATTGAAAGAAAGAAAGAAAGAAAGCTAAACAGCAATCCCCACCTTGAAAAATAAAAAGATTAAGCAATGGACTGTGTATTTGGAAAAACAAAGGCCATTTAGGAGTATTTTTTACACCTCAAAATTACAGATAGAGCAAAAACACTCAGGATTAAATCCTAATGATAGCCATCCTCCATACCGTGTGTTATGCTCAAGTATCATACGTATGATTCTTTTGTTCCCAGCATAAAACTGCCTTTTGACTGAGCTGTCCAATCGGTGTGGGTATGAAATATGTATCCCAGATTTGATATACACCATCCTTAGTATAGCCATAAGAAGGGTCTTTTCAGGGGCGCCTGGGTGGCTCAGTGGGTTAAAGCCTCTGCCTTCGGTTCAGGTCATGATCCCGGGGTCCTGGAATCGAGCCCCGCGTTGGGATCTCTGATCCGCGGGGAGCCTGCTTCCCCTCCTTCTCTCTCTGACTGCCTCTCTGCCTACTTGTGATCTCTGTCTGTCGAAATAAATAAATAAATAAATCTTAAAAAAAAAAGAAGGGTCTTTTCACTTAGGCCCATATTTGATTGGGGAGTTATGGCTTGATACCAATCCCCTTTCCTTCCAAAGAGCTCCATGGGCATGTAGTACCAAGAAAGCATATTTGGAGTCAGTGTTAATGTTTATTCTTAGGCTTTGGCAATTGAAAGTGCTAGTGAACACTACACTATACCTAGCTTTTCTTATTTTTTTTTCTATGAAAACTACTGTCATCAGTAAACTGTCATTCACATTTTTAACAGAGGCATCTTAAATCTGGCCAAATAGAGTAAGCAATATCAATAACCTCTGAACACTTTTGCTCTACAGAGAAAGAAGTACAGTGGTCAGGTTCAGGCATACAGGTAACTAGGTTTAAAGTTTGACAAGTTTTAAGTATTATTTCTGGCATATCTGTTAGTGTAGACCAGTATTTAATTAGTCGTCCTCCATCATTCATTGGTGGCCTTTGAATTCTAAGACAAATCTGGACCTGATGTGAACTCATTAGTTAGGGGCTGTTCCATAGTAAGCTCTGAGGCTCTTTTTTATAGGAGGGCTGTCCTAGGTTTCGCTAAAGCATGTGTTTGCAATTGCACCTCAACAGAGGTGGCCTCTAGGATAAATATGACTAAGGGATGAAACCAATAGAAGACCTTTGAGTGGTCCAGTCTTAACAATATCCTGATTACAGAGGATCACTGGCAAGTGAGAAAACTTGTCGAGAGATAAGGGGAGTCCCCCATGCATCACCCGATCCAATCATAAAGAAAGTGAGGTCATCCGTTATCTCCACAAGTCCATAGTTAATCCTATGGAGTGTGATAGGCTGGCTTTTAGGCAATTTCATTATCCCAGCCACAAACTAGGTGTTAGTTAATGTAGTGAGTGTGAACCTTTAATAAATAAATGCAATAAATAAATAAATAAAACGGAGTAAGACTCCCCTACTCCAACTAAACATAAACAAGTAAAAAACATTCATAGTAGATAAACAAGCATAGCAAGTAAGCCTAGACCAATGTGTGTATAGTGATAAGACTAATGTGTGTGTAGTGAAAAAGATGAACGTAGAGCAGTAAGCTGCAAATATTTTGACCAGTGAAATGATATTGCAAAAATGTTGCAAAAACATGTTTTCGTGTTTGTGTGTGTTTTGATGTATAAGCATGAGAAAAACAAGTGATGTAATATGTTTATGAAGGAGACTTAGCACAGTACATAAAAAGAGGCATCGGGCTGGACTGAGTGAAGCGAGTTCCCTCTCGGGAGAACATCATCGCCGGTGTTACCGACGCCCCGACAGTCTCATTGCCAACCACTCACTGGTTCCCAGTCTCAACTTCTGCGGTGACCTCTCTGTCTAGATTGTGAGGAGACGTCTCCTTATCGTGACAACTTGAAGAGCTGCCAAACCGTGACGATTGTGGTGCAGACCTCGTCCCAATAAAGATAAAGTGAGTTACATCGCATCTGTCTCTCTCTCGCTCCCTCTCTTTCATTTATGTTGCGATCCCCTGGCGGGATGCAGGGGATTTACTAGCATCAGTTAAGTTATACAATTGTAGGGGAATCAATCCCATTTTCCAGTTGTTTAATCATGTGCCGTGGGGTCTTGCTAATATACCCACAAAATAGTAAGATCGACTAAAGAAGCTACTGTGTAACTTCTCTGAAGTTTACCTCAAATTGTTTAGCTTAGGTAAACACTTAAAGACAATCAAATCTAGAATTTAACATCCATAATGGTGTGTTACTAAAACAGAATTTTTCTCTCTAAAATAACCCTCATTTACAAAGATAGCCAAATCAGGACTAAATCACTTGTGAAACAAGTCCAGTTTTAGCAAACTTGGCCCACTATTTACATAAGCTCAGCAAGAACAGTTGAGTGTGATCGATCATATCGATCTTTTAGAATCTGCTTTGCTGGAACTTCTTATAAGGTATCTCTAGGTTGAACTTTTAGTAGCCTCTCTGGGCCAGAAGCCAAGCCCTGTACTTGCCATTAAGCATGCCTGCAATACCCTTGGGCAAATTCCTCTTCCTGAGGCTGCACCTACCAAGGAGTGACATTCTTTACTCACCTGGTGAGGCTGCTGGGAATTCTGTAAGCAAGGTATCAGGCCAACAGTCCCAAGGGGCTTTATGGCTCCAGGTTTCAGAAAGCCAGCCTTAGTTCCTTAAAGCTGTCTGGTCATATCTGAGTCTATGCATGTCTTTCTCAAATATGACATTCCAGTCAAAGCCTTGGTAAAATAACCAGTTTCCAATGCTGTCCTGTTACAAGGAGAACAGATTCTTATTGAACTTATGCAAATGACTGACTGCCATGGAAGAAAGAATACTTACTGAGACATTTTGGTTTCA
The DNA here is from genome assembly GCF_020171115.1 of Neogale vison. NCBI lineage: Eukaryota > Metazoa > Chordata > Mammalia > Carnivora > Mustelidae > Neogale > Neogale vison. The sequence continues at coordinate 158,673,078 of NC_058091.1, read as the reverse complement.
GAGGGTTCAGATAGAGAGAAAAGTTGAATGATTTGATTTGTTTGCAAATATTTTACATCTCTGTAAGTTACAGATAACTTAAGAAAAAGTATCCCTATTCTGAAAGAGCAAACACTAGAGAACCAGTAATGTTTAAAGACAAAACATTAAGAGACACAACACTATAATCTTTTAGTTCATTTAGTCCCATGTTACTAAATCTGGTGAATGCAGCTTTAGTTATTAGTTTTGGAAATTCTTACCCATTTGAGTTTTAGGATTTTCAAGTGTATCAAATATCTGTATTTGTCCTGAAAGTCCTTTGTATGAATCTCTTTGAAGATAAAACTCATTTTACAAAAGAATTAAAACAATTATAAGTGACAAAAACTCGGAATGTATATGGTTAGAGCTGAAGAGACGGGAGTTTACAATTTAGCTGCAAGGAAATCAGGTTACTTCTGTGACACATAACATTTCCATAATTACAATATCAAACGATGATCTCTTACAACATTAAAACTTTAGGAAGTGCATAGAATCTCTAGAATAGTTATAGCATTTTCCCAAATGTAACCCAATGTTTTTCACTGGTTCAGTAGTACTTCATGAGCAACTTCGCATATCAAGGAAAAGCCGGAGTTGAAGAGATTTACAACTTAAATCTTGTCAACATTTGCTAAAATCTTATCAAGTTTTAAAGCACCTGCCTAAATATAATTAGGGATGTTAAACACGTGATAAAACAAAACACAGAAACTGGGTTTTATGGGCTGGCAAAGAGAAAACCATTTACATTATCTTAACAGATCAATTAATCTAAGAAAACTTTGTCCTTTTGAACAGAGACAATTTCAGCCTTGTACCAATGTACCTTTAAAACCCATTAATTCCAATCTTAGTCCATCTTGACCATAGCTAAAATTCCTTTTCTGAAGATTTCCCTTCACAAACCTTCTACAACTTTCCTCTGCATTCAGGATTTTTCTCAAGCCATTTCCTTCCAAACAACCATCTCATTTAGGACCAAATTACCTTTTATCTTTAATAAAATGCATTTCCCTTCTTTAAATCGTTCTTACATATCATCTACTTTCCTGCAGAGTTTCCCTTATTTCCATCAGTCTTAGTTACACTAAGCCGAATTTGATACTCTTAGAAACCCCTTAATCTCTATTGAAGACTAAGTATTAACCAATTGTGAACTGTTAGAACAGAAATCTTCAGATGTCAAATTTATGAAACAGTTAAGTGCAAAACACGTTTACCAACAGATTTAAATACTCTTAGTTTCTTTGCAGTTAAGAAGTCAAAAGCACAAACCTACATCCAGTAATTAATGACTTAGCATTTTATCTTTTAAGACCTAGATGTCCACAATTTAATTCCATTTGTCACCCAAGCAAAACTTTAAAACTTTCAGGTTACCAAAGACTTTGAAAGCTACTTCAGCAATTACCCATTAAAACTTTGAGACAGACAATTAACCATCAGTTTAGTCATCTCTTTGCTAACAAATTTTAACAAATAACATGAGCTTATTTGACCTTCAGTAAACTTCGAAGTTTCACATTTACTGCTGATAACTTAAAAGACACATCTTATCTTAAACCTACAAACTTAACTTCATTCCAATACTGATTTACATTTCACCTGGACCCACTCCACTTTGAATGTTTACCTGAGACACAAGTGGGAAGATCTGGAGTGGGGTGTTAGGTCCAGGGGGTGCTCTTCTTACTCCTTAACAGAGAAGAGAGAAGGAGCCGTGGTGCATGATCTAGAGGCTAGTCATGCAGGCTGCACCCACGTTGGTACACAGAAACAGGATAAAAGGGGGAAACAGAGGAAACAAAGTGCTACCAGGAGGCAGAGAAAGGATTCCCGGTTTTGGAGCTCATAAACCCCAACAAAGGAGCAGACGCCAAGCTTTCCCACCAGCAAGGGGGAGGGGTTAAGCAGTCGATGTCGGGCCAGAGAGGACAAGGAAACTTCCCCGAACAAAGGGAGTTTCGGCAGCTGCTCGGGAATATTCCTTGCGGTCTCTGTCTCGAGTTAGACTAACCCCAGTTGGCTCCAGTTACAGCCATTAACACGGGAAGTGAGTGAGGGAGAAGCCCCCACATCTATTAGGAGAAACAGAGAGACAATCAGAGTCTCTTTTGCTAAGGATATCCCAACAACCCGGGTTTACTAACTGACTCATTTGGACAAACACATTCCGCAAAAGCCCCTTAGTTCAGGGTGCTTGTGCAGAGCAATCAAGGCCTAGGTATGAGCAATGAAGGTATCCTAGGTCCATTTGTCTGTTTCCTGCAGAGGAGATCTAACTGATAGATCCCACTGAGGCCATGCAGTGTTACAGGAGCTCAGTCCTTTCCTAAGTTTTGCAATCCAAATTATTTCCAGTGGGTTAAAAGGCACCCCAAGGTAGAGTCTTTGGGAACTAAAGAAGCCTACTGAGGCCATGCTCCCAGAAATGTAAAGAAGGTCCATTACCAAATCTCCCCTGACTCCTGGGTGGCGTCCCACACAGGATATGTCAGAGGTTCCTGTGTGTCAAAAGCGACCAGAGGCGTCCCTCAAGATATCGCTATTGATCACCATCCTGCCTTCCCCGGGAAGGCATCCCTGCCATAAAAGGCCCTGGAGGGGTGCCAGCGTCCCTCCACGTCCCCATCGCATCCTAGGCTACAGATGGGTGCCTGGTGAGTGGACTAGGAAACTGTGCTATGCCATGCCATTGTCTGTCCTGAAGACTGCATACTGTTTTGCCATTTTAACCCATGGAAATACTAGAAAAATTTGGCAAAGGAGAAATTACCCACTTTCATAGCTATAAGTAGTCTGTAGAAGACATTGACAAGAAACAGTAAAGACTGAAATCCATCATGGTCTATGCGACATTCCAACACATGTGGTCCTTGCAGCCAACGTCCCTAGGAAATGTTCACCAGTTGCGTTTTAATTCAATCAGGTACTGGTTTCAGCCGGCTCCCAGTGGAGGTCCCTCGGCCAGAAGTGGCTAGACCAGGGATGTGGAGGGGATCACATTAGATCAATCAGGAGGAAACCTCACACGGGAGTCTTAAGATTGGTGGCCGTCCTGGTGACTTGGGTGGCTGTCCCGTGCCCAAGAGAGACAACTCTATATAAGAACAGGAATAAAGAGAAGGTATCAAGTTTCTGGGTCTATTGCCATTCCCGCCAGGGTACTAACTTACAGCCAAGAGACAGACGTTCTCCTCCCCATAGAGTAGCCACAGGCTAGAGGATTGCAGCCTGAGCAACTGACATGCAAGTGTTCCAATAAGACCTAACCTTGAAAAGCCCTGAAATCAGAGTGAAGGAAAAGGAGAGAAAGTACTCACCAATTTTGCACCGAAGCTCAGAATCCAAATGTAAAGACTCACAGCCCCATGTTCGGGCGCCATATGATGAAGTTCTAGAACCTAGGTGAGGTTCGGTGGACTGAAATCCGGAGCCGATGACCAAGAAAGAATTCTTGTGATATCCTTGGTGCAAAATGGTAGTTTATTAAAGCACGGGGACAGGACCCGTGGGCCGGAAGAGCTGCTTCCCCGGGTTGTGAGGGTAGGCATCTTATATACCTTGAGGTTGGGGGAAGGTGAGGGGAAGGGAGGTTCAGAAGGGCTATTGGGGTAAAGAAGACTACCAGGATATTGAAGTCCTGCTTACTATCAAGCCAAGGCCACTTTCCCTCTAATGAGGCACTAACATAAATACAGTTGGGAGTCTCCTAGTGGAATGTGACATTCCTGCTATCAAGTGTTCTTGTTAATGAGATTTAGGTTTAGAAGAAATTTAACTTTATTTACTTTTCATTCTCCCTCCGCCTCCTTTGGTTTTTTATGGAGGGGAGGGTGACGTTAGGGCTTGAGGAACTGAGTTATGTGTCTTTGGAAATTGGGCTATTGATAAGGTAACTTCTTTGTTGTAAATCTCAAGGACATTTGCAAACCAAGGAGACTCCTGCCTTGCAGGACTGTGATCTCTGCAAGTTAACTATTTGTTTTCCTTCTAGGATAGTCAGGGGTGCCTGAGGAATGTGACAAGTATTACTGAGGGGAGCGGGTGGCGAGGGGGTGCAAGGCGCCAGCCCCTGCTCAGTCCTCAGCCAGCCTCCTGCTCCCTCATCAACAATATATGTATATTTTATTAACTAGGTGTTGAAAATATTAAACATTTAAGAAATGAGATAGAGGGCACCTGGGTGGCTCAGTCACTAAGCAGCTGCCTTTGGCTCAGGTCATGATCCCAAGGGCCTGGAATGAAGGCCCACATTCCTGCTCAGCAGGAAGCCTGCTTCTCCCTGCCCTGCTCCCCCTACTTGTGTTTTCTGTGTGTGTGTGTGTGTGTGTGTGTGTGTGTGTATTTGTCTCTCTCTCTCTCTCTCTACCAAATAAATAAATAAATCTTTAAAAAGAAAATGAGATAGGAAATGTTCGACTTCATTGGAATAACATTTGCCTGCTACAAGTTGATTTTTTTTAAAGCAGAACAGTCTCATTTTCTGTTATTTTATTTCCCAAACCACACTGAAATGGAAAGAAACCATTAAAATCCTTACTTGTGCTTCTTCGTATTATGTCCCTAAAAATATGTAGTTTAATTTAAATATGAAGGAATGAGTGTCACTAACCCAAACTGATTGTTATTCTGATTTCAGAGCACTTCCAACATCTGCCCAAATTCCCTTTCTGATGTTAACCATCACCCTTAATAAGGAGAGGAAGCCCTAAAGGCAGAGCCCCAGGACTGCCCACAGAAGGGCATTATTTGAAACAAAACTGGTATTTCAACTTTGGTGTCAGCCCAAGTCCTACACTCTAATAAGATCTGAGAGGAGCATCTTGATCTTCCAGGAAGGAGAGGAGTATCCTGATATCAGAAACAAGAATGGGCATATCGCCTATCCTACCCAGCACACATGGAGTTTGGATCTGGAAATGGACTCCCTTAAAATGATCTGCACATAAGGATTCTTTATAGAGATTTTTCAACTACCCTTGGGGACATGGTACCCTACACCCACAGGTGTAGACAAATATTTTACAAGCTATGCTGTGAATGAGGTGGGGAGAGAAATATGGAGGTTGTTATAGGAAGATAGAAGGTAAAAGGAAGTCTTTGTTTTGTTTTTTTTTTCCTTTTGTTTTTAAGAAAAAGGTCATTTGTCTTCTGACTGGAAGGATCCATTGGAACGAGAACTTGATATTGACCCTGGGAGTAGAGTCCTGGAGAGGGCTGGAGAGAAAAAAATCCCAGGCACAAGGAAGAACAAACCCCAGCTGGGGATGTCTGCTCTTCCCAATAAACCTGCTCTGTTTTCAACTCTTTCTGTGTTTCTTGTACATTTCTCTAATTACCATGTAAATTCCATGATGCCAGGAACTTTTCTGTGTCGTTCGCCACAGATTTACAAACACTCAGGGCAGTGTGTAGCACACAGTAGGTACTGACTAAATATTTGTTGAGTAAATGTCTAAAAACAAATTAAAAATGGATACAAATGTAGGTATAGATTTGATTGGGTGGTGGTAAGATAAGGGGCTTTTATTTTCTTGAAGTGTGACACTGATGAGGGAGCAGCAGGCTGGCTGAGGAGGGAGCAGGGGCTGGCGCCTTGCACCCCCTCTCCATCCACTCCCCTTGGTAATATGTATGACATTTCACGGGCACCCCTGACTGCCCTAAGGAAGAGCAAATGGTTATCTTGCAGAGATCACAGTCCTGCCAGGCAGGAGTCTCTCTTGGTTTACAAATTGTCCTTGAGATTTACAACAAAGAAGTTACCTTATCAATAGCCCAATTTCCAAAGACACATAACTCAGTTCCTCAAGCCCTAACGTCACCCTCCCCTCCATAAAAAATCGAAGGAGATGGAGGTAGAAGGAAAAGTAAATAAAGTTAAATTTCTTTCAAAACCTAAATCTCACTAACAAGGACGTTTGATAGCAGGAATGTAACATTCCACCAGGAGACTCCCAACTGTCTTTATGTTAGTGCCTCATTAGAGGGAAAGTGGCCTTGGCTTGATAGTAACCAGGCCTTCAATATCCTGACAGTCTTCTTTGTCCCAATAGCCCTTCTGAACACCCTTTGTCCTCACCTACCCAGCTCCTGTGTATATAACCAGACACTCCTCACAGGCCCAGGGCAGCCGCATCTCTGCCTGCCCACGGGTCCTGTCCCCGTGCTCTAATAAACCACCTTTTTGCACCAGAGACGTCTTAAGAATTCTTTCTTTAGCCGTCGGCTCCGAACCTCACCCCACTGAACCTCACCTAGGTTCGAGAACTTCATCAACACTAGTGATGAAGTTTTGGAACATAGGTGAGGTTTGGTGGGGTGAGGTCCAGAGCCGATGATCAAGAAAGGATTCTTGAGACGTCTTAGGTGCAAATGGTGATTTTATTAAAACACAGGGACAGGACCCAGGGGCAGAAAGAGCTGCTCAGACAGAAGCGTGGTTGACTGGGAGCTGAGGAAGGTGAGGACAAAGGGGGTGTCCAGAAGGACTGTCATATGCTAAAGAAGAATTTCAGGATAAGGGAGACCTGGTTATTGTCAAGTCAAGGCTGTTTTTGCCTCTAATGAGGGAAAGCATGAAGACAGTTGGGAGTTTCCTGGAGATATGTTACATTCCTCCTATCACACATCCTTGTCAGTGGGCTTTGGGCTTAGAAGAAATTCAGTGTTATTACACTTTCCTCGCCCTTAGCCTCCTTCAATTTTATGGAGGGGAGGGTGATGCTAGGGCTTCCGGAAACTGAGGTATGGGTCTCTGGAAGTCAGGTTATTGATGAGAAAGCTTCTTCCTTCCTTGTAAGTCGCTAGGACATTTGTAGATGGAGGGAGACTCCTGTCCTGCAGGACTGGGATCTCTATCAGTTAAGCATTGTTTTTCCTTTAGGGCAGCCGGGAGTGCATGAGGAATGTTACACATATGGCATGGGGAGAGGGTGTAGGGCACCAGCTTCTGCTTTGTCCTCAGCTTGCCTTCTGCTCCCTCATCCCTAGGACAGGAGCTGGGAGTGAGGTGACATAGTTCAGAAGAGGTGGGAGTAGGGATTGTTGAGGCAAGTCTTGAAGGTGTGAAACGGTCATCCATTAGAGGGAAAGCAAACTCACCGGAGAGACAAGGGAGTTTGAAGCCAAGGTTGAGTATCCACTGGAGAATTGTGGTCAAGTGTTTTAAAGTACAGCAGGTAGGCTCAGCTGTATGATTGCTTCCTGGTTTCTGTTGCATGCCGCTGGCATTGGTGGAATCATTTCTAAAGAAACAAAACAAAGGAGGATAAGCCGTTCTTTCAGAAACGATGATGAATCAAGTTTTTTTTTTTAAAGATTTTATTTATTTATTTGACAGAGAGAGATCACAAGTAGGCAGAGAGGCAGGCACAGAGAGAGAGAGAGAGGAGGAAGCAGGCTCCCTGCTGAGCAGAGAGCCCGATGCGGGACTCGATCCCAGGACCCTGAGATCATGACCTGAGCCAAAGGCAGCGGCTTAATCCACTGAGCCACGCAGGCGCCCGATGATGAATCAAGTTTTGAACATGCTGGGTTTTGATGCACAGGTGGGACATCACAGTGAAATAGCACAAGTAGGTAGTCAGTTACACGGGCCTGGTGGGTAGGAAAGAAACAGATGGTCATGTATCAGTGGGAGAGATGTTGGCTAGGGAATGGGAGCTGAAACCAAGGGCACAGTTGATATCACTACAAGAGAGGGTAGCTTGGAAGAGAAAGGTTAACTGAACCCCCGGGGAAACCCTGATGGAAAAGTCACATGCATTTCTCAGGCATGACAATGTTGACACAGATTATTGTAACACCTGGGGGCCAGAAGCCATGTCTTCGAGCTTCATTCATACTCTGCCTCTGGCATGGCGTGGGCCACATTGAAGGTAATTCTAAAATTCGTTCCAATTTGATTTCATTGCACTTTTCATTTACCAGAATCTTGTCATGGTTTGCTAGTGTATCATTTTCTCGAAAAGATTAAATAAGGACCATTTTACAAATATGAGATGAACGCCTGAAGGGATTTTGTTTAATTCATTCATTAGCTTGGGAACCACTAAGATGTTACCACCACTTCAAGCAAGAATCTCAAGGTAGACACATATACAATCAGTAATACTTCAACGAATTTGCTTTGATAGTTGCAAATAGATATGCAAATAGAATGCAAATGGATGCAAAACTGCCTTCTACCAAAGGAAAGGGGGTCAACTGTACTTCCAGTGGACAAAATTCATTTACATATCGCTAGACAAGATCATCTGCATCCACATCAATTATGTACAATCTATAGAGTTTCAAAATAGCTCAAAGACAAGAAAGGCACAGAATATCCCATAGAATTGGTCAGCCCAGAAGGATACATGAGACAACACCTGTTTTCCCTTGGAAGACACTATAATCTTTTAGGTTCATTTCAATGTCTTTTGTGATTTTGCCTATGCTTTAAAAAAAATAGTTACCCTTATCATTCTTATTAGTTTGAAAAAAAAACTAATAAAATACTAGTCTGTTATAAAATACTCATGGAAGAAGGTTCTGGCACTATCATACCCAATTTAGGGTACTAACTGATTAGGAAGATGAGGCAGAATTTGGGAGCCCCTAGGATGAGTCTGTTTCCGGTTGGAATGGGAAATATTTAAGAATCAAACTAAATGATCTCAGATCCACTCTGGAATGAAACAGGGTATAAGGAAAATACGGAAGATGTTGAAATGGACCTGTTGGCTCACTGTGAGCTTTCCTAGTCGAGTGGAGACCTCTACTATGATGCTTGTCCTCCATGTCCCACCCACCCCATACCTGCTATCCTGGCACCAAAGGGCCACCAGACTTTAAGCTCAGTCTTCAGTTCCAAATGGAAACCCTCTGTTCCCACAGCAGTGGACAGGATGACTCTGGTTGCTGGTGGAAGCGTCAGCTGCTTTAGTCCAACAGTTCAAGAGAGGATCAGAAAAGCATAAGGACTATATTGGAAAAAAAATGCTCATACGAATTTCCAGAACACAATATTTCACTTTGCAATTTTTGAGTGTTCTGTAGCTAACCTGCCAAAAAATGTCAAAACTATAAATAGAGAAGAGTGGGAAGGAGAAATGAGGACCTGTCACAGTGCCAGTGAAAATAGGGAACTGAGAATTTTCCAGAGAGTCAGAGTCAAAGGGGGTTAATATTTACTTAGAAAAGAAGTCATTGGGCACAAGCTCTAGGAGGAAATGAAGGCAAGAGAGGCAAGTTAGGGAATAGAGAGAGAGAGAGACTTGAAGATAAAAAAAAAGTCAACTTAAAGTCTCATTCCTCATTAAGGAAAGTAGAGATCAGAGAAGAGGGGAGAGACTGGGATATAGTTGATCGCTGATTGTGTCTGGCTCTGATTAGAAGCTTTGTATCCACTTTTTAATTTCATCTTCCAGCCTGTTTCCTGGATTCCTGCTTCTATTTCCTATGAAATAAGTACCATCACAAAGACGAGAATCAAACATGTAACAGTAGGCAAATCTTCAACAGCGCAGACAACTAACTAACCAAAAGATGGCCCGGGGACCCCTGCAGAGTCAAGTGTTACACTCCCAGTGCCTGGATCCCGAGGCCATGGTAGGGATCTTGGGAAGGGTTCAGGGTAGGGAGACACACAGCAGGTTCTGGCCAGAGGCTAGTCACCAAACTTTGTGTGGCTGAAGGGGTGTGTACCAGCTGAATGTCAGCTCCCAGATGAAACTGAGGGCAATGTCCTTTGGGAAGGTTTCCGCTGAGTCTCTGCCTTTCCTTCGTCCTCCCCAGGGTGTTCCATTAGCATCTGGGGTCTGGGGTCTTGCCTGTTGCTCCTGGCTTTGGTGGAGCCACGCCACTGCCACAGCCAGGCTCCAAGTGGCAGCGCACTGTATGGGGTATTGACTGTTCCCTCCTGACTCTTGGAAGGAGAACAGGCAGCAGGGATTTTCATTCTTTGTTGGCACCTACTCTCTTCAGCATCCCCAAGATCAGTACCCTAGGCTGCACAAGCTCAGGTTCATGTCTTTACCAAAGGCTGGCAATCATTTCAGAAAGGAATGACAATGAAGGTAAAAAACAGTTCAACTACTTGCTCATCTGGACTTCTAGGGCAGGTGGGGTTCCCAGACAACTTTGTTCCATCGGTCTGGCACCCTTGCCCCCCTCTCAGTGCCTTGGTGATGAGTGTGGGCCTTGCTGTTTGCGCTGCCTGAATTTGCCCTTGTCGCTTATTAGCACTGTGGCCCTGGGCTAAAAGTCATGCCTCTTAGAGCCAGTCGGAATAGCTTATTAGACATATTGATTCTGGCACTGCGGGCCTGTGCAGAAATCTCTCTTCTTCATCCCTTCTCCTTCTCAGTCTTCTCCTCTTCCTCCTCTTCTTCCTCCTCCTTCTTTGATGTGTAAACCAAGGTATTTGGGGAGCAGGGAATGATGTGATGTTTGGGATTTACTTTAAAATATATTCCAGACCTCCCCCCTCCCGCCCCCAAAAAAAATACAGGCACTTCGGGGGCAGTAGGAGGAGGAGGGCCTATGAAACAGTTGGGGAAGCAGAGTGATAAGTACTCGGAAGGGCCAGGATCCTTCTGCTCTACACACTTTGGTGTATGTTTGAGAATTTTCATAATAAGAGTAAACAAACAAAGACCAAATAACAAGGCTTTCATTCCCTATATCCAAATGACCACAACAGGGCATAGAATGCACTTTCATAGTTGCTCCCCTGGCAATTTATTCTGATTCTCCAGATAAGGCTCCAGCTCTCATCCTACCTCTCATAGTCTCTGGGTATTGACTGGGAACGTTTTCCTCAACAAGGCCTTGCCAGGCCCACTGCTAGGGAATGTATTGTTTCAGATACTGTACTCATGTTTTTAAAAAAAGTGACCAGTTTCCTGTTTGGAGTGACTCGAATGCAAGACTTACTGTAAGCCGTTGTCTTGCTGTGTCCCATCCCTTTCTAAGGACTGCTCGTACGGGGCACCTGGGTGGCTCAGCGGTTAAGGACTGCTCGTGCTATCTCTGGGAGATCACAGCATTGGGAGGGGCAGCCCAGGCCTGGGCCATTACAGCAAAGCTGCAGCGTGAAGGGCACGCGTGAGATCTGTGGTTTAAGCTGTCAGAGTCTCACGGAGAAAAAAAAAGAAATGGATCATCATTTGACCATGGCATTCCCATTAAAGGGGAGGACAGTGGGAGAGAGAGCAAGGGAAGAGGAAAGAAAAATCTCAAAATAAATGTGGGGTGGATGGCAGGAGGAGGAGGGGATCTCGGAAATTGGGGGCAGGTGTGGCGATCGAACCAACGCTAGCCACAAACACACGGTTCCGCCCATTCTAGAGCGGACTGGACATAAACATGCTCGCACATCTACTTCGGTTGTGTTTTGTCGGCCGGTAGCGAGGTGATTCTTTAAGAGCTCTGAGAACCCAAACTTGTGGTCGCCCCGCAGCTGAGCCGAAGTGGAACCGGGAGCTGCCTAGACGACCGGAGGCTGCCAGCTGACCACCTTCCTCCCTACAGATCGCTGGAGCCAAGCTCGGCGGCGGGGGAGAAGCCACGCTCGCCGGTGGGCGCCGGGGCTGAGGGCGGAAGCCCGGCTCCCACAGAGGCCTCCTCGCCCAGGCGGCTGCAGCGGCGGCGCACAGGGACTGGAGGCCTGAAACGGGGACGGGCCCCCCACTCTGGATAACCGGCCGCAGAAGTAAGGGGCCAGCATCCCGCCACGGCTATGCTTCCCGCGGGACAATCTCGGGAGAAGGTCCTGGAAGAGGCTCGCAGGCCGATTTTCCGAGGGAAACGGCGAGGTGGGGAAGGAGCGCCCCTGACCCTCCCTGGCCTCCCCTCTCCCGCTCACCCGGCATCACCAGCGGCGGGGCTGCCCTGCAGAAACGTACGGGAGGTTGTAGTGTCGCCTTCCGCCGCCCGGGGGCAGCATCACCTGCTGGCTCGGCGGAGGCGGTCCGGGCTCCTCTCTTGGCGGAGGCAGGCGGAGGCGGGCCCCCGGCATCCTCTTTCATTGGCCGAAGCGCGGGCGCTGCCATCTTGGCAGAAGCGGTGCCTTCTGTGCGGTGGAAACGCAGTCGCTGCACCCGCAGTGTCAGGGAGCGTAGCCTTCTACCTTTCCTCCTCGCTGGAGTGTTGGTGCTGAGAGGCGGTGGCCGGCGGGATGGAGAGAAGGAGGATGAACCTGCCCAAGGGGCTGGACACGCTCTGCTTCGACAAGGACGAGTTCATGAAGGTGCGCGCCGGGGCTCTGCTCCCCGGAGCCCGGCGGTGTGTGGCCTGTCCTCCTTGGCCCTCTGGGGCCTCTCCTCGGGCTTCTCCTGTGGGCTTCCTGGGCCGTGCCCGCCCCGGACGGGTCCTCGGCGGGGACCTCGCTGCACTTCGCAGTGAGTCTCTTGGCCTTGGGTTGGCTAGGTGCAGCCTGGAGAAAGCACTCCTGTGAAATCGTGCACATTGAATGAAAAGGCCTGAAAGTTCAGGGCAAGTGGTATTGAGCTAAACGTAAAAGCACCGGACCCGTAGGACCCGCCTCTGCTACCGTGCGGCACAGTCAGACCGCCGCTCCCCCGGCCTGACAGAAGCCTCCCAGTGCCTTGTGCCTAGAAGCTCACCGACTGTGCGTTGAACACATCTCTGATCGCACGTACTTCCCAGGAATCGGGTCAAAAAGGCACTTAACCTAACGTTTATGCCTGACTTTCGTCTAAAGCTCCCGGAATGAGAAATCTGAAAGACTGTACTTACTGATTCTGGTCCAGTACTACAAAGCATACCAAGCTCCTTTTCTAAAGTTGCCCTACCTCTCTTGGTGAGGTCAGCCTGAAGCTGGCAGCAGATAACTGTAGGACATAAACTTACATAATAGAAATTGAAACTGAAAAGACTTTACTGACAGGAAAGGTTCATCAGACATAGCCTTGAAAATGTCCCAAGGTTTGAATCAGAGCCAGGAGGAGCTTTATCTGTTTTCTTTATCCCTCTGGGTCTGTACTTAAACTATCAAAACGTATATGTTTAATTTCTAAGGATTGGGATTTAGTAGCTGGTTTCAGTGTTAAAATGTTTTGGCTCTGTAGGTACCTAAAATTCTGAAAAGAGTTTGAATTTCTGGGACCCTGGGTGGCTCAGTTGGTTAAGCAGCTGCCTTCGGCTCAGGTCATGATCCCAGCGTCCTGGGATCGAGTCCCACATCGGGCTCCTTGCTCGGCAGGGAGCCTGCTTCTCCCTCTGCCTTTGCCTGCAATTCTGTCTGCCTGTGCTCGGTCTCTCTCCCTCGCTCTCTCTGATAAATAAATAAAATCTTTAAAAAAAAAAGAGTTTGAATTTCTTACTTTTTTATGGCTTCAAGTCATATTGTGTTTTTTTTTTTTTTTCTTTTTTGGGTTAACCAGCTAGTTCCTTTTTGATACTTGCATTCAGATCACATCTCCCAAACTCTGGCTTTAAAAGTGCTTATGTCTGGATCCTCTGCGGTGTGGCCATATCATTTTTAATATGCAGGGATGTCTAGACGAAGGTATATTGTACTCTTGTTCTTGTATGGTGATGTTAAGCCACTGTAATAGAAGGTGTAAATTGAATGGAGTGTCTGAAGGATAGCACAGAGTGAATTCTCTGATCCAGAAACCTTTTGTTAACGAAGGACACATGATGAGGAGAGAGGTCATTGGAAGAAGAAAAGGCACACACACAGACTTAAAGAATCTCAAAGCACGGAAGTCTCTTTAGCTTGTCAGTCTTTGGACTTCGTCAGGCTTCCTTTGGGCCTAACACTAGCATTTTCTCACACTTCCTAGCCCCGCCATCTTTCTCACTCTGAGCTGACAGAATGCCTTTGGTCAAAGCAGCTTCAGAAAATAGAAATCTCAAAATAGCAGTTCTAAAGTAGGACTTAGAGGTAGGGAGAGAGCAAACTGGGAAAATGGGTAGAATGCCAGCAATCCCATATTCTTTCAAGGCTCTGAAACTTCTGAATGTAATGTACAATTTGTAGTGTTAATGAACGTGACCCCTTCATACATAGAAGGAAAATACATGGAACAGCTGTTCTGTGTAAAGTGGTATTGATCTTCTAGGTGGGAGCTGGAGATAAAGGTTATTTGCAATTTGTGTTTCCGTCAGAGAGATGTTTTGTAAGTTACAGTTCCGAGGCAGAAATGAGTGGAGAGTTTGCTGTCGGGGTTGTATTTCTACATAGGTGTCTTGTTTGGCACATTTTGGAATGAGACTGGGATGGTAGAAAGGGAGATGGGGTGGGGCTGCGGGTTGCACCTTGGACACTGCATACATTGAGGGGTCCACGTTGATGCAGTCTTCACGGTAGAGCTGCAGTCAGGTTTACAGCAAGAAGTTGCATGGTCATATCTGTTGAGTTGGAGCTGACAGGTGGCAGGAGACTACTTAAAAAGTCATGTTTATTAGATCTAATGAGAAATAGAAGGGGAAAGGTATGCAAAAGAGGTAGGTGATCAAAGTGCAGGAATGGCAGATGGGGAAGGGTCTCCTGGGGCAGAGGCACTGGCAACATCATACTTTGTCGGCTTAGAAATACGAAAATCCTTTGGGCTGACAGCCAACTAATAGATGAGAAGGACATAAGGTATTGGTAGTAGGGAGAGAAAGTGGCATAACAGATAAATTAGACCATTTACATGGGTGTGCTATTGACATCACACGTAGCCTTCCTCTTCCATTTCAACATATGACTTCCATCTCCAGTCGTACAGAAAAATTAGCAGCCATTCCACGGTACCTCCTCCATCCTGCTGATCACGATCCCATTCTTGTATTTGTCCCCTTCTCCTCCTCGCCTGGTACGGGGAGGGGCTCTCCTTCCTCCTCGGGTTCATTATTCACTCTGGCTCGGAGTCCATGCCCTCCCGCCCTTCCAGGAGCCTGCGAGGATCCTCTCCCCTGCACTCCTTCCCATCACGCGCTCCTGTTTGATCCTCTCCCACTTGACTGCCCCATCTCTAGGTATTGCCCTGTAGCTGTTGCACATCGCAGCCAGTGCTCAGGGGTTGACTTGATTTTCTCACCTTCCACCCTTCAGGCCCTGTCGTTCCACTAACGAGTTCTTACCAAAACTGTTTGTAAGTCAGCACACCTGACCTTTCTCTGTCTCCTTATTCGACATCGCAGTAGACCAAATGATGTGCATTGCTTCCTGTCTTTCTTCTACCTCTCTGATGTGTCTCCTGTGCAAAGTCATGCTCCTGGTAGCCACTGAATGCTGATTATGGGCTCAGCCCCGTGTTCCTTTCTTTCCCTAGATGACCTTTCGTGCAGCTTCATGACCACCTATCGGCAGGTAAGGCAGATTCCTGTCTCTGTCTCCCATGCCTCCTGAGCACCAGTTCTGTGTATCGGACTTGCTGACCTTCTCGGATGTGTCTGTGGCCCCTCAGACTCATCAGGTTCAAGACGGAATTCGTGAGCACCTCCTCCACTGAAAACCACCTTTCTTATTCTATTGCCTCTCTCAGTAAATACTTCATCGGTTTAACTGGGAGTCGGGAAACCAGAAGTCAACTCCTACTCTGTCACCTTTCCAAAATCTAGTCTGTCACACCAAGTCCTGTGGATTTCGCTTCCTAAACCTCTTGACTCCATATACTTCTCTCCATCTCTTCTCGTCCCTTTGCAGTGCGCCCTCGCCATCACACCGTAGAAGCTTTTCACCCAGTCTCCTTGTGCCTTCCTTGTCTTTCTGGCCCCTGGTCTACACTGCAGGCAAGCCACTCTTGTCAGAATGCGGATGTGATCTTGTATGTACCAGGTGACTGGTCAGTCCACCAGCTCTTGAAAAACCATTTTCCCACACACTTGAACGTATTTCAAAGAGAATCAGTCCCCCGTGGGGTAGTTTTCCTTGGTAGACAGTTTGTTTCTGTGCTGAGCCAGTCTGCCTCCTTCGAAGTTCTCTGTCTCAGTTCCTCTCTGGAACCTGTGGCTTCGTTGGCACCCCGGGTAGGCGCATGATGACCTTTTCCATGAGAAGTGAAGGCAGGAGCCCTCTGGACGGTGAATGTATGTACCCTCGTGTTTCATAAGTAAAAGAACCATGTGTGTGTGTGGGGGGTAAGTCCTTGAGGCTCCTCCCTGTTCTAATTGGGTGAACTGGGAATTTTGAGATAGGAAGCAGGTCCTGTGTGTCCTTGTTTGCAGGGAGCATGCATTCTGATGGCAAAATGGAAAAGGGGAAGAACGAGCATCTGCTCAGATCTGTTTGTACTGTGCTGGCTGATTAGCTGTGACCTGCAGATGTGGGTCCCATCCTCGGCTCTGCTCTCTGCCTGCTTATGTCTGACTTGGGGCAAATCACTCGCCTCCGGCCTTCTGTTTGCTTGTTAGTATAATGAGATGGTGCTTATCTATGTGATCTTTGCCAGCTCCTCTGAAAAGACTCTAGTCCATCCTGGCTTGCAGATAAGGAAACTGAGGCCTGAGGTGTGAAGACTTCCTTTAAAGCCACACAGCTAGTTGGGGCCAATCACAGGCCAGATCTCCTGACCCCCATGCATCAGTCCTTGGAAATCCTACTGTAATATGTTCCTTTCCAGAGGCCACAGGTGGGGAACTGAGGGAAGTGGGACAATCAGAACATTAAGAATAGCACAGAAGATGGCACAATGTCCACACGCCTTGGCGCCTGCATTTCACCAATAGGGCCACCTCTTACCTTAGAAGAAGTTCCCACAGGGCTGGTGATCTGGATGCCTGGCCTGGAACTTAGCTACGGTAAACGGGACCAGAGGGAAGTGATGGCTGTTTGAGGTGGACTTTGTTGACGGCAGCTGGAGATAGCAGCTGACAGAGGAGGAAGAGGGAAGAGTGACAGATGGCAGATAGCCGCAGGCCCGCAGGTCAGCCACTGTTGCCCAGGGTCCCCCATCCCCAGGAGCCGTCTTCGTGTCACAGGAGCTGAATGCTTAACCTGTGGGTTCTTAGTTCGATGTCACGTCTTGATGACAAGATTCCATTCTCCTCCGCATCAGTTTGAGACAGACCTCATAATAAAATTCTAATTAGCCAAATATGGAATGTAAGCCAGGAACTCATTTTATAGAGAAGTTGCCTTATGTGAACTACTTTCCCTAATGATAGAGGAGATGTGACGATGTAACATCAGATAAAGTTTATCTGATTGGCACTTGGTAAGAAGGGTTCCTGGCAAAAAAGAAGTGTTTTTTTGTTGTTGTTGTTGTCCTCCCTTTTGATCTTTCCTTTCCTTTCCATTTCTTTTTTTTCTTTTTTGTCTTTTGTGAGCGGTCGTCTGATTTATAAAAAGATGCAACAAAAAGTAAAATGGTACAAGATAATCAGTTTCAAAACATAAAAAATAAGTGTCTTTAGCCATAGCTCAGAGGAACTGGGTAAGGAGAATTGCTTGTATGAACTGGCAACAGGAAAAGTTGGTAAAGCAGGGCTGAGGAACTCTCTTAAGAAATAGGAGTGAGGGGCTCTGTCATCTGGCATTCGCTCAGTGTCGTCTCTATGGTTAGAATTGTCCATGATGGGAACTCCAGCAATCTTCTGGGTCTGGGTCCGCTGATGCCACAGTATAACACTCTGAATTACTTCCGTAATGAGCAGTCATCTGTGTAGCTTTTCTTGTTTGTACATGGTAATCGTTTGAATCTTGGCTCTTTCGCAATCCTTAGTGCCTCTTGATACTTTCACCCTGGTTTCTCAGTTTCAGCCAGTACACAGTCAGTTGTACAACTGATACACTTGGCACACAGCCCGTCCATCATTGACTGTACCCGGTCAAGTTTGGCCTAAATAGAAAAGTTGATAAAGTCGGTACCAACCAGGATGGTAAGGCGGCCCAGCTGTGTGTTTATATTGGAAAAAGCAGGAGGGATGTTGGGGGACTTCTCTTTCCTTGAGTGCACGGGATCCTTCTTTTCTTTCTTTTTAGGTTTTAATCTGTCCTTCTCTCGGAGAAGGATCTCGGAGCTAAGCATTCGCTTCCCCGTCACATACTTTCTTGCTTTCTCTTGCTTCCCCATGTTCACACCATGCCCATTTCTCCTTGCTTTTGATTTTCTAGTTCACTCTTTGTAGTGCCATAAAACTTATTTAAATAAAATGTTGGCCTACTAAGTTATTGATTATTAGTAAGTTCTTTGTTCAAAATTTGAGAGCAAGAAGTATTATGTAAATATATCTTTTTGTTATTTAACTAGTCTTACAACATTTAGCATCAAATTTATTTAAACATTTAAACAAATTAATCACAAACTGGGGCTTGGGCTTTTTCTTTTTCTTTTTTTTTTTTTTTTAAGTAATCTCTATACCAACATGGGACTTGAACTCACAACCCTGAGATCAAGACCTGCATGCTCCAGTGACTGAACCTGCCAGGTGCCCTTTGGGCTTTTTGTTTTTAAGTTCCTCAGGTGAGGGGGAGCCTTAGTGGCTCAGAGGGTTAAGCTTCTGCCTTCAGCTCAGGTTATGGTCTCAGGGTCCTGGGATCGAGCCCTGCATGGGACACTGCTCAGCATGGAGCATGATTCCCTCCCCCTCTGCCTACTTGTGATCTCTCTCTCTCTGTGTCAAATAAATAAACAAAATCTTTTAAAAAAAGTTTCTTAAGTGATTCTAATGTGTGACCAATCTTGAGAACTAGCACTGGATAAGTCCTTTAAATAGCTCAAGAAATTAAGTTTGAAAAGTGAACTAAAAGCCTACATAGATCATTATTGGTGTTAAATTGAGGGGAAAAAGGAGATAAAGAGAAGAAATCAGCTGGAACAGAGTGTAATTAGGTACTCAAATATTTGTTAGATGGATAAATACATTTACGGAACGTAGGTTTTTTTTTTTGTCTCTTCATAAATATGTCAAATGCATATATAAATTCAACAAAGGAGTTTGATATAAAATTGATTAAAATGTTAGAACAGAAGTTCCTTAGAATTTCGGTGTTACTGTTTCATGATGCTTTTAAGATGATCTCTCTGTAGATGGTGGGAAGATCTTGTTAGCATATGTTTTTAATTTTTCAAGCTTGAATAATTTAGCCACTGAACAAAGATTTAGAATGAGTTTTGGGAGACACAAGTCCTAGATTATGTCCCCACCTAGCTGGGTCAGAGATTTGAGAGCAGGGTCTGGAGGGAAGAGCTCAAAGGACATTTTTGTACACATGCTGATACCTTGGGCGGGAACACTCTTCCCACACTTCCTGTGGCTAGCTCCTTTGTGTCATTTGGATCTCAACTCATTGTTCTATATTTCCTGGTTCATCCAAGTTAAAATACATCCCATTTGTCAGTCAGACCTTTACGGTGTCCTGTTTTCTTTTTAGCTGTAATCACTATTCATTAATCACTATTTGATTACTGTTCATTAATATAATGTTTGTTTATTTACATATTTATTTTCTCATTTCTGCAGTGGAATATCTGCTCCTTAAAAGCAGAGACCTTGTCTTTTCTTTTCATGACTGTGTCCCCAGGCCCTCGAGCAGAGCTGGAGTTGCATGATAAATATTTGAGGAATATTTATGGGATATACAGGGACATTTATTCATCTCTGTTGTCCATTGTTTTCAAGAATGGTTGGAAACACACACATACGTGAGCTCACACAAACTTTCTATGTCTTTCAACCCCTATGTAGTGTGCAGATTAGTTCTTAACTATTTTGGTTTTTGTCTCGATGAAATGGGACATGTTTCAGGGCAGAGCTCATAAATTTCATATGCCCTCTTTGTACTTCTCATCATTACAGAGTGATGGTTCTGGGGGATTCTGCTTCTCGTGGAGATAGTATATAGTGATTTTATAAGTCCATGTATCTGGGAAGGAGTGTTTTACTTCTTGGGAGCTTAGAGAACTTCAATCTTTCCAAATTCCATGTAATTTTCATAGCATTAAAGCTACTAATTTCGGATTATTGGTAAGTTTTAAATGATTAATTCCCAGGTTACTTTGAATTAGTCTTTGTTTGCCATCCCTGATTGCAGCTAGTTAGTAAAGTAGCTAAACTTTTAAACTCTACTTGGTTTTAATTTTGAGTGATGTCACTGCTTCTCTCAATGTTAATGGTTCTTAATTACCTGCAGCTTGTCTGGTTTGCTCATTTATTTTCCTGTGTTCCAGCACCTCTTGTGATCTCCCAACTTCTGGCCTTTTGGGGGATTTGTACTTTAACTGGGTTCATATAGGAAATACCCCTGAGTACAAAAAGAAGCTATTTTTCTTCTAACTTCACTATCTCCTATTATTAATGTACTACATTGTTGTGGTACACGTGTTACAACTGATGAACCAGCATTGATACAGTATTAATTAAAGTCCATGGTTTACATTAGGGTTCACCCCTCTTTCTATAGTTCTGTGGGTTTTGACAAATGTATAATGTTATTTGCCTACTGTTGGTATCTTACAGCCTAGTTTCATTGCCTTGGAAACCCCTGTACCTCATCTATTTGTTTCTTCTCCTCTGTCTGCACCCTCCTCCCTCACCCCTCAGCCCAGGATCTTTTTACTGTCTAGAGTTTTACCTTTTCAGATGCACCTGGTTGGCTTAGTTGCTAGGACATCTGACTCTTGATCTCGGGGTTGTGAGTTCGAGCCAACACATTGGGTATAGGGATGACATAAAAAATAAATTAAAATAAAAATGTTGGTTAATTTTTACCTTTTCCAGAATGTCATAGAGTTGGAATCATATAGTATTTAGCCTTTGAGACTGGTCTTTCACTTATCAATACGCATTTAAGGTTCTTCGAAGTCTTGTGGCTTAATAATTCATCTTTTAATTGCCGAATAATCCGTTGTGTGGGTGTGGTACAGTGTACCTCTTCACCTACTGAAGGAGATTTGGATTGCTTCCAAGTTTTGGCACTTCAGAGAATAAAGCTGCTGTAAACATCCTGTAAACATTTGTGTGGACACTAGTTTTAAGTTCTTTTGGGTAAATACGAAGGAGCACAATTACTGATCTTATAGTGAGAGTGTGGTTAGTTCTGTGAGAAACTGCCAAGCTGTCTCACACAGTGTCTCTCATTTTGCATTCTGACCAAACAATGAATGAGAGTTCGGTTGTCCCACATCCTTGCTAGCATTTGGTATTACTAGTGCTTTGGATTTTTTGTATTCTACGTGATATGTAATTGTACCTTGTTTAAAATTGCAATTTCCTAATGACATACAAAGTTGAGCATCTTTTCAGATCCTTTTTTTTTTTTGCTTTTTTAAAGATTATATTTATTTATTAACAGCACAAGCACACGAAGAGGTAGCAGCAGGCAGCGGGAGAGGGGAAAGCAGGCTCCTCGCTGAGCCGGGGGCCTAGTGTGGGGTTCAGTCCCAGGACCTGAGCTAAAGGCAGATGCTTAACTGACTGGGTTTCCCAGCCACTGCTCTTTTCACATTTTTAAATTAGGTTTGATTTCTTACTGCTACTAAGGCATCTTTATATTATATTTCTTATTTTAAGTCCTTTACCATGGATGTGTTTTGCAGTTTTCTCTACTCTGTGACTGGTCTTTTCATTCTCTTAACAGTGTCTTTTACAGAGAACTTTAATTTTAACAAAGTTCCTCTCATCAATTTTTTCTTTTGTAGATCATGCTTTTGGTTTTATATCTGAAAAGTCATTGCCAAATCCAAGGATCCCTACATTTCTTCTTATGTCATCTTTAAGAAGTTTTGCATTTTACATTTAGGTTTTGTGAAAGGTGTGAAAGTTTGTTTTTATTCTTTTCATTTGTTTGTTTTTTCTTATCAATGTCCCATTGTTCAGTTCCTTTTGTTGAAGACTGTCCTTGCCATTGAGTTGCCTTTGCCTGTGTGTGTGGATGTTTTTCTGGGCTCTCCACTCTGTTCCAAGCACATGTCTCTTTTGCCAGGCACCTATAGTCTTAATCACTATAGCTTTAATAGTAAGTCTTGAGATTGGGTTGTGGCAATCCTCAATTTCCTTTTTTCCCACTCTTTAATATTTTGTTGACTACTCTGGGACTCTTGGTTTTCCATCCAAATTTTAGAGTCAACATGTTGGTATCCACTGAATAACTTCCTGGCATTTTGATTGGGATTGCATTGAGTCTGTCGATCAGTTTGGGAAGAAATGACCTCTTAACAGTATTGAGTGTTCTTACCCAAGATTATGGACTTTCTTTCCACTTCACATCTTACCTTGCTTGTTATCTTTCATCAGAATTTTATACTTTTTCTCACATAGATCTTGTGCATATTTCGTTAGATTTGCACCTAAGTATTAATTTTTTTTGGTCTGCTAATGTAAATGGTCTTGTGTTTTTAACTTCAAATTCCACCTGCACGTTGCTGGTATGTACAAAAGCAATTGACTTTTAAAATTTTTTAATTTAAATTCAATCTCGTTAACATATAGTGTACTTTTAGTTTCATGGTTAGAATTTCGTGATTCATTGGTTGCATACAACACCCAGAGCGCATCCCAACAAGTGCCCTCCTTAATACCCCTCACCCAGTTATCCCAACTTTCCCCTCTGCAGTAAACCTCGGGTTGTTTCCTGTAGTTAAGAGTCTCTTGTGATTTGCCTCCCTGTCTGTTTCTGCATGCAATTGCTTAGATAAACGTGTTCCCCACTTAATTGCTTGGGCATTGAACATTTCGCCCTTAACCTGTGGCTTGAGCAGTTAGGAGGAGACAATCTGGAGGTGAATCAGAAGATGGCTGAATCCACATGGTGGTGGGCTGGGTTTGGGAGATTTTCCTGGAGATTCAAAAGAAAGTTCTAAATTCTTCCAGTGGGGAGTGGTAAACATTTTATCGATGGGAGATGGAAAATAAATTGTCTGGTTAACGTTTCCCTCCCCCCCAAAACCCATTATTTGAAAAAACAAAAAGGGAAGTGAAGGGAGAAATCCTCCCACTCCCATCCCCACTCAACTCCATAGCCACCTCCTCTTCCAAGAAACTAACAGACAAGGTGCCAAGAAGTGTTAGGTACCAGCAGTGGTCTCAGATCTCATTCAAGGATCATGGTGAAAGGCGTGGGGGCACAGGGATCCAATTAACGGGGACAAGTTTAAGGTTTGCCTGGTCCCCTAAAAATTAATGGCACTAGAGAAGATGAGCTTTGGGAACTATAGCTAAATGGATACAACGTGTAAAAAGCTTCAGTGCGTCATGGTGGGAAGAGGCCATGAGGGCAGCAAATACAGTCTTAGATGATGTTATTAATAGCGCGACAGGCTCTAGATTTCCTGTGGTGGTGTTCTTGGCAAGACCAGCCCGGCCAAAGTGGATACTCACAACCTGGAACAGAGGGTCTTGGAGATGCCAGCATGTGAGGTATGATGAGAGGGTAAAATGATAGGAGGTGTCCTTTGGAAGGACTGTCTCCTTGACTTTAAAAGAGAGAACCCAAATCTGTAGGTGAAATCTTTTTGGCTACAAAGAGGGCCGAGGCCTCCTAATGTCAAGGTCTCCTCGTCACTTGCAAAGATGTTGAAGAACATATTCAGACATTTCAAAGATGTCCTCATGTCCATCCGTTCCCACTCTGGAATTCTATCAATAAGATGAGAGTTCCTCTAGTTGAAAAAAAGATCGAAAATGACTTCCCCTTCTCATGTAATTTCTGTAACCTCCAGGACACACCCACCTACCCCTTCCAGCGCTGTAATGAAGCCACAGCTGGTGCCAATTTGTGGAACTCCTTAAAGGCTATTTTCCCTTATATACCCCCGGACCAAGTTCCCATGCTCCCTCACCTGATTTCCTGCACTCCCCTCCCACCTGGTGTGTTCACACCTGCACGTGCCTTTTACCAACCCCTTTGCCAAAAGGCAGCCAGAGTGACCTTTCAAAGACCTATCAGTTCCTGGCATTTGTCTCCATAGAAATCTGCACTGATCTTCTAACAAATTCTCATTCCTCCAAAGGCATCCATAATCTTCCCATCCGTCTCTTCCTACCCCTCCAACTGACTGATGCCTGTTCTGCCCCGTCTCTCTGCCCTTCAACCCTGCTGCCTCCCTCTTCCTTCGGAGACCCCTCATGGCGCCTGCCTCCAAGCACAGGTGATTCCCATTGATGGGAAGAACCTCTTCCTCTCCCCCTTCTCCCCACTCCAGTTACTCCCACTTATTCGTGAGCTCACAAGCCCCATGGTACACACTCTCCATGCAGCCTGCTCTCTCTTTTCTAGCACTGGCCTCCGTTTCTAGCTGTGGTTGTGTCACGGATGTGCCTCCCCAGCCAGCCTCCAAGCTCTCTGTCCGTTTAGCTCCAACACCTGACACAGTGCCTGGCATGTAGTAAGCCCTGGCAAGCTTCAAAGAGCCTCACTGAGGGACTGAAAGACTTTTAAAAATGTCACCACGTAGGCTTCAAACTGTAGGCAGAAAAAGCTTTGCCTGGATTGACATTTTATTTTTTTTTTTTGGATTGACATTTTAGAGACATATTCATCAAGTTAGATGTGTTCACTGACTTCACCTTGTAAAATTTAAAAAAAAAAAGGACCTCTGTATCGCTTCGCATCTAAGGAAGGCACATGTATACTATTAGACCACGTTATGAGCTTAATGGAAGGAGACAAGATTTTTTCGCTAAGAAAATGTATAAGACTGTTGAGGTCACGTGGGAGGAAATAGTCCCTTTGTTGGAACATTGCTATCCTACTCTATCACAGCCACTAATAAAAATCTAACACGAGATGAGTCAGAATTGTCTGTCGGAGATGAGTTAGATATGGCTCATGTTCATACAGACAAGAAAGCCAGGAAAGAAGAAAGAGACTTTGAAAGCCTGTGTAGAGGAGGCGGTGTGGTTCACTGCGATGAGCTAAGTGCCCAGGGCCACCGGCAGACATGCGGATCTGTGTCCTTCCTTTGTTCTGGGGTCCCTCTTGAACCACGTGGTGAGGCTGGCGCCTGGGAGCAGCTCAGGACAGGACCTGGTGGTATCTTACCTCTCCTACCCTCCTGTGGGGTCCAGTGGGCTCCAGTGGGTCCCAGGGGAAAGCCTGACTTACTTGCAAAGCCCAGTAGCACTGGGAGCAGAAACTGGGACCAAAGAGTGAGCACCCTGTTTGACAAGCTGGGCCAGCCACCTCTTCTTCAGATGCAGGGGGAGCCCTGGCATGCTGACTCCTCCCTTCTCCCTTTCCCTTTTCCTCTCTTCCTCCCTCTTCCCTTCCCCTCTCTCCTTCCCTGGTGGTGCCCTTTCCCAATGCCCAGTTCATCCCTTTTCCTTTCTTACATGTCTGTCTTCTAGATTTTCTTCTCTTTCCTCCCAATTACTTCCCTTCGTCTGAATCTCCTCTTTGGTGCCTTTGTCCCCGCACTCTGCTCCTCCTCCCCTTCCCTGGCCCCTATTCAGCTCCATCCAGGCTGCAGGCAGAGCTGGAATAACACACTCACGCTCACTCGCTAGCTCAGCCACCCTCCAGAGAAGTCACTCTTCAGTGGCCACCTTCCTGACCCCTGGTCCTTTCTCCACTTGTTCAGCTATTGCTCTGAAGTCTGAGGAGGACAGAGCGGGACTGCCACAGAATCAGGCCAGAGGAGAAACCAAACCATGTGTCCACACTGTCCCCCAGCACTGCTGCTCTGAGAGTTTTCGGAGTCCTCAACAGGGTTAGGATTTAGGGGCTTCTTCAGAACCGGGAGTGAAAACAGCCATAGGTCAAAAGAAAAGCTATGGCCCCCACACAAAATAATAAGCACAAATGAAAACTAAGTTAACTCTGAAGTCCCAAAGTCAAAGAATTGCCTTGAATCTGTCACTAGAAAGCACCCAAGGCCTCACTCTCTGGGTTCTGGGTGCCCTGGGAATGGCAGGAGGCTCTGACCCCCTTCCCTCTTTATTCACTCCCAAAGAATGTCCTCTGAGGTGTTCTTCAAACTTCCTCTGAGAAACTGTCTCTGGGAACTGTAGGCCCTCGGCTGCTGGGACTAATGAGGGTGATGTCAGGACCTGATGGGCAGCTTTACCAGGAGATTGTGGCTTCTGGATGCAGTCCTCAGGTCCCATGGTCTGGGTGAGATCTGGGTCTTTGAGTGGAGGAGGACAGATGAGATTTCAGATTTTGAGTTGATTCTGGAATGATTAGTGCTTTGGGGGGCATTGGGTGAAGGTATTTTGCACATGGGAAGGACACGAATTTGGGGGGCCAGAGAGTGGACTGTTCAGAGCTGACCTGCATTTCCCCCAGAAACCTTGCTGCTGTCCTTATTTCTGGTACCACAGAACGGGACCTTATTTGGAACTAGAGTCCTTACAGATGCAATCACATTACAATGAGGTCCTTAGAGTGGGGCCTTATCTCCTGTAACTGACCTCCTTATGTAAAGGGAAAATCTGGACAGAGAGATGCCCCTACTGTCAGTGGTGGGCAGTGCATGAACTTCTAGAACCCTGACAGTAGTGGAAAACAGACACAGGCTGGGCACTAGTGAAATGGGAGCTCTAGCGGAATTTCAGATGAAGATGCTGTGGACCTCGGCTTCCCATGTCATAGTGACGTTAGCCTGAAGATGCTCTTTTGACCCTGCGACCCCCGCTTTTCACTGACTTTTAAAGCTGGAAGGACACGTGGAGGCTCTCTGTTCACCCCTGAATATTACAGATTCGGAATCAAGAAGGATAGGTAGGTAACTATCAAATGGTATTTTCAACTAGGTAACTTCAAAACAATAAAAATCCTTGAACAGAAATATCCCAAGGAGAAAACCATCAGACTAGAAACACATGAACAGATTCCTAAAATCCTCAGTGATCACAAAAGTGCCAAGGAAAACACAATGTGTTAGTGTTAACCCAGAGGAGAAGGACCCCAAAGAGTGCTGCTTATTCCAACGGATTGAATCCTGAAAAATGGATGTAATCATGGAGTGGGGCACCCGGGTGCGGCGCGGCATCTGGGGTGGTCCCGGTGGCCCGGGGGTCGCGGGAGGCTGGGTCCCGACACCCCCGCGAGCTCGCGGCCCGCTTCCCGCTCCGGGTGAGGGCGCAGCGCGGTGTCCCTTTACCTGCGCAGAGGGTCGTCGGAGAAGCCATGGGGCGGGGAGGGGCAGCTGGCCGCGGGAGCGGAAGGTCGCGGCCTAGGGGGCTGGGCTTGAGCGCGGGAGCACACGGGCGGCGAGTCCCAGGGGTCCTGCAGTCCGGACTCAGCCGCAGTACAGCACCGCCCCGCTGCGCGCCCCTCCTCCGCCAGACACTCCAGCTCCTCCCAGACTCTCTGCCGCGTCCTCTGCGAGCTCACTTCCCGCTGTGGCAATTAGCAAAGCCCCTTCTCCGCGTCGCCCCCACCCTCCACCCTCCTCCCTCCTGAGGCGCGGGGCCAAGCCCCGGGGGGCGTCTCCAGCGCCCGCACTGGGCGGCCTCCTAGCCTGGCTTCCCGAGCAGGTGTCCGCCCAAGGCCTGGCTGCGAAGAGATCATCAGCCACAAACCCCCGCCGCATTCTCGGGTCACTTCGCTGGCTTCCTGATTGCGCCTGAAGCCGGGAACCAGCTTCCCCAGCACAGGCCTGGGCTGAGATGCCTGCCCATGATCTATTTGAGCATTCTCCTCTCCAGGCAGGGTCCGCAGTTGCATGATGGCATGCGCAAATAACTTCGACCTGGATGTTTGGGTTTTTTGTTTGTTTTTTGGTCATTGGTTATTACATGACCTCCAGGGTAGGTGCTCCACAAAGGGAGTTAAAAGAGGACGCCTGATATATAGGCATACGGCCATTCTAGAAAAATAGCTTGGGGTTCTCTCGGAAATGCAGCATTGGTCCTTGCACTACGGTTTAATAGAAAAGGGATTATGCACCAAGTTACTTAACTGAGCATAGGTTGACATCATTTACCGAGAATAAATATTTAAAATAGTTATATTTTAACTAAATCTATCATCAATCATAAATCTATTGCACGAAGGTTACAGGCAATTTAAATGCAATAGCACTCTCTTCAGGGTTTTAAATAATCCGTATCTGTCTTGGCACATGAGAATGCAAAGATAGGAAATGGTTTGTAAAAGATCATATAATAGCTTTTATTATACGGTATCAGCAATTTATCATAAAGGAGTGGCCTCCAGCTAAAAACTCAGCTTTGAAAAATGCAGAAAAGCAGCAAACATCTACATACCCTCTTGGTGACCAGAGGCGTGCTTTGTGCCCCTCATCATCTCTTTCGTGGTTCTGAGGCCCATGGCGCTCAGTAGTTTAGTGTCTTATTCTCTGGAATAGGCCATTGAAGAAATACCAGGCCCAGAGAAGAAGGTCCTGCTGGGTGTCTGAAGAAAGTACAACCTTTTAGATGAAGCTTTCTGGGGAATTTGTTAGTGGGAGGATACACTTCTCTTTGGTCTGCTCCTGATAGGAAGGGAAAATTTTTTTTTAAGATTTTATTTATTTGACAGACAGAGATCCCAAGTAGGCAGAGAGCAGGCAGAGAGAGAGGTGGAAGCAGGCTCCCCGCTGAGCAGAGAGCTCGACATGGGGCTCAATCCCAGGACCCTAGGATCATGACCTGAGCCAAACGCAGGGGCTTTAACTCACTGAGCCACTCGGGAGCCCCAGGAAGGGAAATTTTTTTAAGAGTATTTTCTCTTTGAATCTATTTTGAGGTTTGGTTAGTGGTGCTTTCTGACTTCTCATGAAGATGTAATTATTTCTGAGGTTGGTTGTCAGGAACCACATATCAAATCGAGCTATCTCGTTAGCAAAATAAATAAATTAATTAATAAATAAAAGCTCAAGTGTTGGTATAAAGCTATTATGCTTTTCAAAACCCCAAACTATAATTCATGTATCGTCGTCATTCTTTATCATATAAAACAGGAGAGAGGTGGCAGAAACGCACTTTCAGGTTAACTTTTTTACAAGGAAGATTGACTTACGAACCTACTTTGTTATTACCATTCACTCAATTTCCCCGTACCTCCTTTTCTATGAATTGTAACGGTAACCCATCATTATTTTTATTGATGCCACGTGCTTTGTGAACCATAAAGTTTATGCTATAAATGGGAGTGCTTTTCTTTTTTTGCAGTTTACGAAAAACTAATTTTTTTAATTTATTTTTTATTTATTTTCAGCATAACAGTATGCATTCTTTTTGCACCACACGCAGTGCTCCATGCAAGCAGTGCCCTCTATGATACCCACCACCTGGTACCCCAACCTCCCAACCCCCCGCCCCTTCAAAACCCTCAGAATGTTTTTCAGAGTCCATAGTCTCTCATGGTTCACCTCCCCTTCCAATTTCTCCCACCTCCCTTTTCCTCTCTAACTCCCCATGTCCACGAAAAACTAATTTAAAAACATTCATCCACCAGAGTACCCAAAGGGCTCCCATATAAACTATCTGTCGTTACATTATGTCATTCTGATTTCGCTTCTATTGCTGTCCAAACAATGTTTTAAAACATTCTTTAAAATGGGCCTCTTTAACAAGATTTTTATTCATTTTTCAGAGAGATAGCACAAGCAGAGGGAGAGGCAGGCAGAGTGGGAAGCAGACTCCTGGTAAGCAAGAAGCCTGATGGAGGACTCGATCCCAGGATGCTGGGATTATGACCTGAGCTGGAGGTAGACAATTAACCAACTGAGCCATCCATGTGTCCCTGAAATGGGCATTTTTGACATTTCCTGATAGAACCTACACACTCATGAATCTCAGACTCATGATATATGGGGCTAGTGGACTTGATAATCATGGAGTCAAGCATGCTGGATTTGACTCACGGGCCTGTCACTGTGAATTTGGGTGGCTTACTAAACTTGCTACATATAAACCCAAGCATGTAAGAATTTGCAGGATTGGGACAGTTCAGTGGTATGACGTATACAAAAAAAAAAAAAAAAGTACAAAATCTCAAACGCAGAAGCTAATCTAACACCTAAAGAACCTGGAGAAAACAGTAAATAAAGCCTAACCAACTAGAAGAAATAATAAAAGAAGAGAAGAGAAGAGAAGAGACAAGAAGAGAAGAGAAGAGGAGAGAAGAGAGATCATAAAGATTAGTGCAGAAATCAATTTAATAGAAATTAGAACAGTAAAAGAGATCAACAAAATTAGAAGCTGGATTTTGAAAAAATTAATAAGGTCAGTAAACCCCTGGCTAGACTTATCCAAAAGAAAATAGAATGGAACCAGCCCAATAGTGGCAAGAGTGGGCATCCAGGGCCAGATGGTTATCCAGGGGAATTCTGAAATACATTCTAAGAGGAAATAATGCATTTTCTTTTTTTTTTTTTAAGATTTTATTTATTTATTTGACAGAGAGAGATCACAAGTAGGCAGAGAGGCAGGCGGGGGGGTGGGGGAGCAGGCTCCCTGCTGAGCAGAGAGCCCGATGCGGGACTCGATCCCAGGACCCTGAGATCATGACCTGAGCCAAAGGCAGCGGCTTAACCCACTGAGCCACCCAGGCGCCCCAATAATACATTTTCTACCAAAGTTGTTTCAAAAAGAAATGGAGGGAAAACTTCCAAACTTATCCTGTGAGATCAGCATTACCTTGATCCCAACCATACAAAGACCAGGCAAAAGGAGAATTACAGACCAATATACCTGATGAACATGGATGTCAAAATACTCACCAAGATCTTAGTCAAAAGGGTTCAACAGCACCTTAAAAGGATTATTCACCATGGCCAGATAGAATTTACTCCTGGAATGCGAGGGTGGTTCAACATTCACAGATAAATGTGATAAGACTCATTAATAAAACAAAAGACAAGAACCATATCATCCTCTCAACTGATGCGCAAAAAAGCATTTGACAAAAGCAGCATCCTTTCTTAATTAAAACTCCTCATACCTCAAAGGTATGAGGGAACATACCTCAGTATAAAAGCCATATATGAAAAGCTCACAGTGAATATCATTCTCAATGGAGAAAAACTGAGAGCTTTTCCTTTAAGGTCAGGCACATTACTCTCACCACTCTTGTTAAACATAATACCAGAAGTCCTAGCCTCAGCAATCAGACAACAAAAATAAATGAAAGGCATTCAAATTGGCAAAAAAGCCAAACTCTCTCTCTTCACAGAAGACACAAAACTTTATGTGGAAAACCCGAAAGACTTTATCCCAAAATTGCTAGAATCCATATAGCAATTAGCATCATGGCAGGATAGAAAATCAAAGCACAGTAATCAGTTGCATTTTTATACACTGATAACGTGAAGAAAGAGAAATTAAGGAATCCGTCCTATTTACAATTGCACCAAAACTGGTAAGATTCTTAGGAGGACATGTAACCAAAGAGATAAAGGATCTGTACTCTAGAAAGTATGGAACACTTATGATAGAAATTGAGGAAAATGCAAAGACATGGAAAAAACATTCACCCTTATGGATTGGAAGAATAGACATTGTTAAAATATCTATGCAGCCCACAGCAATCTACACATTTAGTGAAATTCCTATGAAAATACCATTGACATTTTTCACACAGTTGGCACAAAAAATCATAGAATTTGTATGGAGCCAGAAAAGATCCCCAATAGCCAGAGGCATGTTGAAAAAGAAAATCAAGGCTGAGGACATCACGTTGCCTAAGAATAATAAGGTATATTAAAAACCTGTGATCATCAAGATAGCATTGTGTTGGCACAAAAACAGACACATCAGTGGAACATACATACATCATACATGAAGAGAACAGAATAAAGAGACCAGATATGGACTCTCACCTCTATGGTCAAAAAAATATTTGACAAATCAGGAAAAGATATCCAATGGGGGGATAAAAGACAGTCTCTTCAATAAGTGGTGCTGGGAAAATTGGACAGCCACATACTGAAGAATGAAACTAGACCATTCTCTTACACCATACATAAGATAGTTTCAAAATGGATGAAAGACCTCATTGTGAGACAGGAATCCTTCACAATTCTAGAGGAGAATATAGGTAGAAACCTCTTTGACATCAGCTACAGCAAATTCTTCCATGAGACATCTCTAAAGGCAAGGGAAATGAAAGAAAAAATGAACATTTGGGACATCATCAAGAGAAAAATCTTCTTCAAGGCAAAGGAAAGAGTCAGCAAAAGTAAGATGCAACCCACTTAATAGGAAAGGTATTTGCAAATGACCTAACAGTAATGGATTGGTATCAAAGATATATAAAGGACTTGTGAAGCTGAACACTTAATAAAGAAGTAATCCAGTCATGAAATGGTCATAAGACATGAATATACCTTTCTCCAAAAAAGGCATACAAATAGCCTACAAAAACTCCAATTCACTAGTCATCAGGAAAATAGAAATCAAAACCACAATGAGGTACCACTTTATATCGGTTAGAATGGCAAAAATCAAAAAGGCAAGAAACAACAAATGTTGGTGAGGATGTGGAGAAAGGGGAACTTTCTGACACTGTTGGTAAGAATGCAAGCTGGTACATCCATTCTGGAAAATTGTATGGAGGTTCTTCAGGATGTTAAGAATAGAGCTACCCTATGACACAGCATTTGCACTACTGTGCATTTTCCCCCAAAGATACGGATGTAGTGAAAAAAAGGGGCATGTGCCCCAGTATTATAGCAGCAATGTCCACAATAGCCAAACTGTGGAAAGAGCCAAGTTGTCCTTCAACAGATGGATAAAGAAGAAACAGTTCATAAATACAATGGAATATTACTTGGCCATCAGACTGGATAAATATATACAATTTACATGGACGTGGATGAAACCTGAAGGGATTATGCTAAATGAAATAAGTCAAGCAGAGAAAGACAATCATCATATGGTTTCACTCATATGTGCAATATTAGGAAAAGTGCAGAGGACCATAGGGGAAAGGAGGGAAAACTGAATGAAATGAAAATAGACAGGGATACAAACCATGAGATATTCCTGACTCTGGGAAACAAATATAGATTGCAGAAGGCAGGAGGTAGGGGGTAATAGGATAACCGAGTGATAGGTGTTAAGGAGGGCATGTGATGTGATGAGATCTGGGGGTTATATACAACTAATGAATAACTGAACACCACATCAAAAACTAATTATGTAAAAAAAAACAAAAAACAAAACTAATGATGTTAGATAATTGAACTTAATAAACAAAAGTACCATAAGAAGGTGATCCTACCATATGTCATAACATGGATGAAACTTGAAGACATTATTATGCTAACTAAATTAAGCCAGTCAAAAAACAAATAATGGGGTAGGAGAAGAATAAATGAAACAAGATGGGATTGGGAGGGAGACAAACCATAAGTGGCTCTTAATCTCACAAAATAAACTGAGGGTTGCTGGGGGAGGGGATTGGGAGAAGGGGTGTAGGGTTATGGACATTGGGGAGGGTATGTGCTATGGTGAGTGCTGTGAAGTGTGTAAACCTGGAGGTTCACAGACCTGTACCCCTGGGGAGAAAATATATATTATATGTTTATTAAAAAAAAACAAATACTATATGATACTATTTACATGATATATCTAAGGTGTTAAAATTTAGAGAAAGGAAAAAGTGTAATTGTGGTTATCATCTTCTGGGGAAAGGGGAAAAATAGTTATGGTTTAATGGATATAGAGTTTTAGTTTTGCAATAAGAAAAATTTCTGGAAATCTATTTCACAAAAAATTTGAATATACTTAGCACCACTGAACTTAAAGTACACTTTACATGTCCCCGTCTTCCTTTTTTTTTATTCACAATTATCACCTCTATTATATTATTTATTTACTTATTCAATTTAAGTCCTCACCTACAATAGAATTTAAAGTTTCATGATATCAGAAGAGATGTTTTTTGTTTTATTTCTTTACAGTTTTTAAAATAGTAAACAATAAATATTAGGCACTTAATATAAGTAATATATAAAACATGTACAGTGAAAAGATTTGCTGTTCTCCTAATGTATAGCCCACCCACATTGTGTTATCCTACACAAGCTGACTCTATGAGAACCATGGTCAAGTCAGAAGAGTCATATACACTCCCTTCCCAGACTGAGTCGTTTTTTCAATAGCCAAATATATGACACTTTTTAAAAAAAATATTTTATTTATTTATTTGACAGAGAGAGATCACAAGTAGGCAGAGAGGCAGGCAGAGAGAGAGAGAGGAGGAAGCAGGCTCCCTGCTGAGCAGAGAGACTGATGCGGGACTCGATCCCAGGACCCTGAGATCATGACCTGAGCCAAAGGCAGCGGCTTAACCCACTGAGCCACCCAGGTGCCCTATATGACACTTTTATCATAACTACAAAAATGTGTGCTTCATAGTTTGAATGCACATATTACTGTCTCATTTCTGTACAGAAGAGCTTCCAGAGGAAAAGGTTGAGACATTGACTATTTGTCCAATTTGCTGCTGAGGCTGTTTTCTGACTTTTGCCACAGAGCGATTTCTAACCCCAAAACCCGAGTAATATCTATGTTCTTCATTTTCAAACCTTCTGAACAATGAGATAACCAGGACTTTCATAATTTCTTATTACAGTGAATAGTGAAAAGCTAATAATCTGCGTGCCTAAGGTTAATGTGTATTAGTATTTCCAGGTGTACAATGTCAGTGTCTATAAATGTAATTTAACGAGAACATATTCATTTCCTTTCAAGATACAACGTTCTCCTGAGTTCCTCCTGGGATTCTGGTGATCTGTAGATATTTAAGTTCACAATCCCAAAATACTTGCTCAGAACGTCATAGTAATTGCCTCATACTTATAAAAACATGAATCAGATAATCATAATTAGACCACACAATTCTTATCGAAGTTCTTAAATGAAGCAACACTCATGTTTTTGTCAGGACTTTGAAAAATTGCTTCATTTATGAGCAATCAGTTTTCTGAGAATAACTTTCATAAAAGGAATTTCTCTTCCAAGTAGAGACATTGTGAGTATATAATTATTATTATTATTCTTGTTTGAATGAATTAGAACTGAAACCAATATTGCCTATAGGTGCTGACATAACTTATCTAGTTTATCTTTTCAGTGAAAAGTCAACTAGATTATAAAACTGAATACATATAAAGCTAAACACAAAGCAAATGTATTTGATATTTAATTTAAAAAATGTTTATTCTTCCAATCCATGAGCATGGAAATGTCTTCCATCTTCTTGTGTCTTCTTCAATTTCTTTCATGAGTATTCTGTAGTTCTTTGACTTCTCTATGTCCAATTCAAATACATTTTATTTCTTTTTGTTGTTTGATTGCTGTTGCTAGGACATCTAACACTATGTTGAACAAGAGTGGTAAGAGTGGGCCTCCTTGTTGTCTTCCTGATCTTAAAGGGAAGGCAGTCAGCTTTTCGCCATTGAGGATGATATTTGCTGTGGATTTTTCATAGATAGATTTTATGAAGTTGAGGAATGTTCCCTCTTCCCTGTACTTTGAGGCATTTCAACCAGGAACAAATGCTGTATCTTGTCAAATGCTTTTTCTGCATCAATTGAGAGGACCATGTGGTTCTCCTCTCTTCTCTTATTGATTTGTTTTCTCACATTGATTGATTTCTGAATGTTGAACCACCCTTGAAACCCTGTGATAAATCCCATATGGTCCTGGTGAATTATATTTTTAATGTACTGTTGGATCCTATTAGCTATGATCTTGTTGAGAATCTTAGCATCCATATTTATCAGTGATATCGGTCTAAAATTCTCCTTTTTGGTGGGGTCTCTGCCTGATTTGGGGCCAGAATAACACTGGCCTCATGAAAAGAGTCCAGAAGCTTTCCTTCTGCTTCAATTTTTTAACAGTTTCAGGATAATAGGTGTTATTTCTTCTTTGAAAGTTTGGTAGAATTCCCCAGGAAATCCATCAGGTCCTGGGCTCTAGTTTTTTTGGGAGCTATTAATCACTGCTTCAATATCGTTACTAGATCTTGGTCTATTCAGGTTGTCAATTTATTCCTGATTAAATTTTGGAAGTTTATAGGTTTCCAGGAATTCATGCATTTCATCTAGGCTCTATAATTTACTGGCATATAACTGTTGACAATAATTTCTGATGATTGTTTCTATTTCCTTGGTGTTATTCGAGATCTCTCCCTTCTTATTCATAATTTTATTAACTTGGGTCCTCTCTTTTTTTGGATTAGTTTGGCCAATTGTTTATTCATCTTATTGATTCTTTCAAAAAACCAGCTTCTAGTTTCATTGATGCATTCTACTGTATCTTTAGTTTCTATCTCATTGATCTCTGCTCTAATCTTGATTATTTCCCTTCTTGTGCATGGGGTTAGCTTAATTTGCTGTTTATTCTCCAGTTCTTTAAGGTGTAGAGACAGCTGATGTATTCTGGATTTTTCAGTTTTTTTTGAGGGAGGCTTGGGTGGTTATATATTTCCCCCTTAGGACCGACTTTGCTGTAACCCATAGGTTTTGGACCAAAGTGTCAGGAGAAAAAACATAGTTAAAATGTCTTTATTGCCTAGAGCAATGTACACTTTCAATGCCATTCTGATCAAAATTCCACCATCATTTTTTAAAGAGCTGGAACAAATAATCCTGAAACTTGAGTGGAACCAGAGGAGACTTTGAATTGCTAAGGAAATGTTGAAAAAGAAAAACAAAACTTGGGGCATCATGTTGCCTGATTTCAAGCTTTACTACAAAGCTGAGATCACCAAGACAGCATGGTACTGGCACAAAAACAGACACCTAGACCAGTGGAACAGAGTAGAGAGACCAGCTATAGACCCACAACTTTATGGTCAAATAATCTTCAACAAAGCAGGAAGAAATATCCAGTGGGAATAAAAGACAGTCTCTTCAATAAATGATGAAGGGTCAATTGGGCAGCCATGTGTAGAAGAATGAAACTGAACCATTCTCTTACACCATACATAAAGATAAACTTGAAATGTATAAAAGACCTCAATGTGAGGCAGGAATCTATCAGAATCCTAGAGGGGAACACAGGCAGTAACCTCTTTGACTTAGGCCACAGCAGCTTCTTTCAAGATATGACTCCAAAGACAAAGGAAAGAAAAGTGAAAATGAACTTTGGGGAATTTATCAAGATCAAAAGTTTCTGCACAGAAACGGAAACAGTCAATGAAACAAAGAGGCAACCCACGGAATGGGGGAAGATCTTCACAAATGACAGTACAGAAAAAGAGCTGATATCCAAGATCCATAAAGAACTTCTCAAACTCAACATACGCAAAACAGATAATCATGTGAAGAAATGGGCAGAAGACATGAACAGACACTTCTCCAAAGAAAATATACAAATGGCTAATATGTGAAAAATGTTCATAATCACAAATCATCAGGGAGATTCAAATCAAAACCACATTGAGTTAACACCTTACACCAATTAGAATGGCCAAAATTAGCAAGACAGGAAACAACGTGTGTTGGAGAGGATGTGGAGAAACGGGAACCCTCTTGTACTGTTGGTGGGAATGCACGTTAGTGTAGCTACTTTGAAAGCATTGTGGGGATTCCTTAAGAAATTAAAAATAGAGCTTCCCTATGACCCTGCACTACTGGGTATTTACCCCAAACATACAGATGTAGAGAAAAGAAGGGCCATCTGTATCCTTCTTTTCTCTACATCTGTATCTTTGGGGTAAATACCTAGTAGTGCAGGGCAATAGGGAAGCACCATTTAAGAACCAAGATGCCCTTCAGTGGATGAATGGGTAAAGAAGATGTGGTCCATATATACAATGGAATATTATGCCTCCAACAGAAAGGATGAATACCCAACTTTTGTATCAACATGGATGGGACTGGAAGAGATTATGCTGAGTGAAATAAGACAAGCAAAGATACTCAATTGTCATATGGTTTTGCTTATTCATGGAGCATAAGAAATAATAACACAGAGGACCTGGGGAGATGGCGAGAAGAGAGTTGGGGGAAACTGCAGAGGGAGAGAAACCATAAACCACTCTGGAATCTCAGAAACAGAGGGATTTGGAGGGGTAGGGGGTGGGAGGTTGGATGAGCCTTGTGGTGGGTGTTATAGAGTGCATGTATCACATAGAGCACTGGGTGTGGTGCATAAACAATTTATTCTAGAATACTGAAAAGAAATTTAAAAAATAAAAT
The DNA here is from genome assembly GCF_020171115.1 of Neogale vison. Taxonomy (NCBI): domain Eukaryota; kingdom Metazoa; phylum Chordata; class Mammalia; order Carnivora; family Mustelidae; genus Neogale; species Neogale vison. Next base: position 158,635,066 of record NC_058091.1, on the reverse strand, counting down.
ATAAAATTGACTACTTTATTCAATGTAAGGAAAAAGTTTACCTTGTGGCCTCAATGAAGAAGAAAATCAGGGGGGCCTCGGTGGCTCAGTTGTTAGGCAACTGCCTTCATTCAGCTGAGGTCATGATCCTAGAGTCCTGGATCCAGTACTGCATTGGGCTTTCTGCTCAGTGGAGAGTCTGCCTCTCCCTCTCACCCTCCCCCCTCTCGTGCTATTTCTCTCATTCTCTCTCTTTCAAGTAAGAAAAGTAAAATCTTTTCAAAAGTTAAGAAAAATTCAGGAAACCAATGAGCTAAATGTTAGTACCATTCCTATCATTTCAAAGACTATAGGGGGTCAGATGTGTTGAAGTGTAAAAAAAAAATAGTAGTGTGCTTTGCAATATCCATCTGTTGGAAATGCAAAAAGCAAACAATTATTTATTGAATCTTTCCAAATCAATAAGCAACATGGGGAGTGAACATGCCTATGATTGTCTTGGAAAGCAGTTATTATGTGAGAGGAAAATAAAAGAATACATATCTAATATAAAGTATATAAATTAGGGGCGCCTGGGTGGCTCAGTCATTAAGGGTCTGCCTTCAGCTCAGGTCAGGATCCCAGGATCCTGGAATCAAGTCCTGCATCGGGCTCCCTACTTGGTGGGAAGCCTGTTTCTGCCTCTGTCACTCCCACAAATTTGTTCTCTCTCTCGCTGTCTTTCTGTGTCAAATAAATAAAGTCTTAAAATATAAAATATGTAAATTAGAAGAGTTTATCCTAGGAACATTTAAAATATGCTACATTGCATGTGTATCTCCATTATTAAAATACCATGCCATAATCTCTTATTCATTGTTGAGTTCTTTGTTCCTGATCATGAACTGGGAAATGTTAGGATTTCAATCAGTAAGTTCTGGCACAACTAAATAAGTAAGAAAAGATATAAATCAGTGTGTAATTTCATAAGTAGCTTAATTAAAACAATAATCAATGAATTATCTCTAAGTTCTACAAGATAGAAAAATATATCCTTTATATTGTTACATAAAAGGTTTTATATTATTTATTTATTTATTTATTTATTTAAGATTTTATTTATTTATTTGACAGAGAGAAATCACAAGTAGGCAGAGAGGCAGGCAGAGAGAGAGAGAGGGAAGCAGGCTCCCCGCTGAGCAGAGAGCCCGACGTGGGATTCGATCCCAGGACCCTGAGATCATGACCTGAGCCAAAGGCAGCGGCTTAACCCACTGAGCCACCCAGGTATTTACTTTCTTATAAATAAGATACTCATATTTGCAAACTATGGAGAACATTCATTAGATTATTACAAGAGGAAGAAGTAGTCAAAATTATTAGCTCCGGTTTTGTTTGTTTTTAGTTCAGTTTATTTTTATTAAATTATTACTTTAGGGGATAAATTTAACAACCTAGATACTTTAATTTAGATAATTTAAGGAGTGGGTTTTTTAACTTTTATTTTTAAAGATTTTATTTATTTAGTTGACAGAGCTAGAGAGCACAAGCAGGTGGGGCACCAAAGGGAGAAGCAGACTCCCCACTGAGCAGGGAGCCCTATGTGGGGCTTGAAAACAGGGCCCTGGGATATAACCTGTGTTGAAAATAGATGCTTAACTTAGTGAGCCATGCAAGTGCCCCAGGAGTGGATTATTTAAGTAGAAAATTAGATTACTGTTTTGTTAATTTGAGGTAATAATTATAATTTCTAAGGGAACACCAACCCATATCGCATGATCAATAAGTCACAAGAGTTGATTTTAAAACATCTACCATTTTTAGTGTCTTGCTAGATTTGGAAATGTTTCTATACAATTTAATTCTAAAACATGAATGAAGTTTACAATGCAATGACATGAATGGAGCTGCTGGGTATTATGCTAAGTAACACAAATAAGTCAGAAAAATACAAATATATGATTTGACTTATATGTGGAATTTAAGAAACAAAGCAAATGAGCAGAGGGGAGAAAAAGAGAAGGGAGGCAAACCAAAAAATATGCTCTTAGCTGTAGAGAACAAAATGATACTCACCAGAGGGGAGGTGGGTGAGGAGAATGGGTTAAATAGGTGATGGGGATTAAGGAATGCACTTGTCTGTCATCTGTTATTAATATGAGTGATTCTGACCGGTGTGAGGTAGTATCCCATTGTGGTTTTGATTTTTATTTCCTTGATTCCATGTGATGTTCAGCACTTTTATGTGTTTATTAGCCATCTGTATATCTTCCTTGAAGAAATGTCTGTTCCTATTTTGAGCCCATTTTTTTAAGATTTTATTTATATATTTGACAGAGAGAGATCACAAGTAGGCAGAGAGGCAGGCAGAGAGAGAGAGAGGGAAGCAGGCTCCCCGCTGAGCAGAGAGCCCGACGTGGGACTCGATCCCAGGACCCTGAGATCATGACCCGAGCCAAAGGCAGTGGCTTAACCCACTGAGCCACCCAGGCGTCCCATTGAGCCCATTTTTTGACTTAATTTATTTTCTTTTGTTTTGGAGTGAGTTTGATAAGCTATATATAAATTTTGGATATTAGTCCTTTATCTTATATATAATTTGCAAATATATTCTCCCACTCTGTAGGTTGATTTTTAGTTTTTTTCACTCTTTCTTTTGCTGTGCAGAAGGTTTTCTCCTTGATGAAGTCCCAATAGTTCATTTTTGCTTCTGTTTCGCTTGCCTCTGGAGACATATCTAGCAAAACGTTGCTGCAGCCAAGGTCAAAGAGGTTGCTGCCTATGTTCTCCTCTGGATTTTGATGGATTACTGTCCCACATTTAGGTCTTTCATCCATTATAAATTTATTTTTGTGTATGGTATAATGAAGTGGTCCAGTTTCACTCTTCTGCATATTGCTGTCCATTTTCCCAAAAATCATTTATTAAAGAGACTCTTTTTTCCAATGAATAATCTTTACTGGTTGTGTGTACACACACACACACACACACACACACACGTATATGTCAGTTGTGTGTGTGTGTGTGTGTCTGTGTGTGTGTGTGTGTTGACATGCCCCAATAATGGGTCCGTGATTAAAGGAGTGAGACTGATACAAAGTGAAGGTCAAGCAAAGCTTTATTTCATGCCAAGCATCAAGAATCAAACTGACTGGCCAGGTCCATGCCTCTTACAGAGAGGGCGACCCTTCTCTGTTTAACAGACTAGCTTTTAAGGGCAAAGGCCATGCCACGCACAGGTGGCCAATGAACCTGTAACACACAGAGAAAGCTGCACAGTCATGCTAGGTGACCAAGTGAATTACAATTTATTCTAGTAGACATTTGAACCAGCCTATCACCTTGGTTAGGATTGGCACCTAAAAGGATCCCAAAAGGCGGGGCCCATACTCCTTGGTAACTAGGGAGACAGTATGCATCCCCCCACTGATCGGATGTCTCCACCTGGCCTAACACTTGTATTTGAGCTTGTTCCCTTTTAAACAGAGAGAAAACCAGCTTTTCTATACCAGTGTCTTTCCTTTTTTTTTTTTTTTTCTTAAGGATGCAGTCTTGAGAGTTTTCTGGGTTTCCTTCCCATTGTGAATGACATCACAAACAAGGGGAAGGGGACCTTTCAGATGCTGTCCTGCTCATGTCCCTCATGGGAACTTAGGAGTGTCTTAGCTAAGGTCTCTCCGTATTAGTCCTGGAACAGGCTACTCCATGGAGTAGATGACCGTTATGCCATATGATGCCCCTCAAGACTCAGGGTGCAGCTCACTCAGACTCTGTAGCTGAAGCGGTGGAGCCATACAGACAGATTTACACAGTCACTCTTCATTAGAACAGGTTGGACACCCCCCTCTGGGTATCCCTGGCTAATGGGAGGTGATCAGACTCCCCTTCCATTTTTTATGAATGGATGTAGCTATGACAGTGGCCTCGGGGATGTTCTTCTCTCTTTATTTTTCTAACAGGTTTATGCATCAGGTCTTTCCCTATCCTTTTACATATCTCCTCCTTTTTTACAAACAGAGTTGATTCCCTCATTTATATCAGTCTTAGTTACATTTAGCAGAATTTTGTACTTTTAGAAATACCTTAACTTCTACTGAAGACTAAATATAAACCAATCGTGGACTGTTACAATAGAATTTTTTAGATGGCAGGGCGCCTGGGTGGCTCAGTGGGTTAAGCCGCTGCCTTCGGCTCAGGTCATGATCTCAGGGTCCTGGGATCGAGTCCCGCGTCAGGCTCTCTGCTCAGCAGGGAGCCTGCTTCCTCCTCTCTCTCTCTCTGCCTGCCTCTCTGCCTACTTGTGATCTCTGTCAAATAAGTAAATAAAATCTTTAAAAAAAAGAATTTTTTAGATGGCAAATTTAACAATTAGTTAAGCACAAAACATGTTTACCAACAGATTTCAAAAGCACAGACCTAGTTCCAGCAACCAGCGTCTAGCATTTTATCCCATTTGGTTAAAGTTTCAGGTTACCAAAGATTTTGAAAGCTACTTTAACAATTACCCATTAAAACTTTGAGACAGACAGTTAACCAACAGTTTAGTCATCTCTTTGTTAATAGATTTAACACAGGTTTTAACAAATAACACAAGCTTATTTGACCTGAAGTAAAAATTCTGAAGTTTCACATTTACTACTGTTAACTCAAAAGACATATTTATCCTAATTAACCCAACAAATTTAACTTAGTTCAAATACTGATATATGTTCCACCTGGGACCACTCCGTTTCGAATGTTTATCTGAGACTTGGATTGGAAGATCCAGAGTGGGGGTGTTAGGTCCAGGGGCTGCTCTTTTTGTTTTCCAACAGTGAAGAACAGAACAAAGTGCCACCAGAACGCAGAGAAAGTGTTCCCAGTTCTAAGGCTCATCAGCTCCAAGAGAGGAGCATACATCATGGTTTCCCCGCCAGCAAGGGGGAGGGGCTAAGCAGTCCATGTCCAGCCAGTGAAGGCAAGGAATGAAACAAAATTTGTTTTGGCAGCTGCTTGGGAATATTCCTTAAAGTCTCTGTCTCAAGTTAGACTAACCCCAGCTGGCTCCAGTTATAGCCCTTAACACACGAAATGAGTGAGAGAAAAGCCCCACATCTATTAGAAGGAATGGAGAGAAGAAAGTCTGAGTCCCCTAACTCTCTGCTTGCCCCATTCCTTCACACACAACAAACAGCACAGCAGACAATAAAAAGACAAGACAAAGACAACCACAGGCCCAGCAGTTCTTACTCAGAACCTGCTGTTGGTGGGAATTTTCTCCATCCCCTACAAACAGAATGAACAACAGAACAGACAACAAAAAGACAAAGCAAAGACATCTTCAGGCCCAATGGTTCAGAACCAGAAGTGACCACCTAGGGGCACTCGAATCCCCTGACCGTGACCACCTAGGGTGACTTGAACCCCCCACCTGTCTAGGGGGAGTCAGCCTGCTGCACTCTATTGATATTTCTCTTCTAGGGTAGGTGTGCCTAATGTCAAGAGCAGTGAGCCCCTCCCCTAGAAGACTGCCGCAAATCTGCACACAACATATCTACAGACCATAAAATTCTTCAAAGTTTCAATTCTAATAGAAATAGCATTAGGTCTCTTTTTGAAGGGTTAAAGAACAGTTAAAACTCACCAACCCTGGCTAAGGTCCAAACATTCACCACTGCAGGCAAGGAGAAACTCTTGGAGGACTGGCCAGAAACAAAGAATAGTCCTATCATAGCAACAGAGCACATGCAAGACATACGAGAGACATTCCCTGAAGTGCCAGGCACTGGACACTATATGACTATATAGTCATATATAGTCATAAAGCCATTAGTCTCAGGAGCAGCAAACATGGCAGGTTTTCTTAACACAGAGAAGAACATAGAAACCTCAAAAAAATGCCAAAATGTAGGAATTTGTTCCAAGAGAAAGACCCAGAAAAGGTTATGTCCAGAGATTTAATTGAAACAGATATAAGTAAAATGCCTAATCCAAAATTGAAAACAATAATCATGAGGAGACAAGCTGTGCTTGAGTAAAGCATCAGAGTCTTCAGGGAGACCATTTCCACAGAGATAGAAGAGCTAAAAAATCAGGCCAAAATGAAAAATGTAATAACTGAACTTCAAAACCAAGTGGATGTAATGACAACGTGGTTGAAAGAATCAGAGGAATGGATAAGAAATATAGATGATAAAATCATGGAAAATAATGAAGCTGACCAAGGAGAGAAAGAAAATTTTAGATCATTAAAGTAGATTTATGAAGTTCAATGACTCCATCAAGTATAATACTATTCATATCATAGGGATCCCAAGAAAAGAAGAGACAGAAGGGGGGCAGACGCTTTGCTTAAGGAAATTACAAGTGAAAACTTCCCTAATCTGGAGAAGAAAACAGACTTCTAAACTCAGGAGACACAGAGAACTCTCATCAAATTTGACAAAAGTAGAAAACCATAAAGTTAAATTTGCAAAATATAAAGAAAGAAAATCCTAAAAACAGCAAGATAAAAGAAGTCCCTAATTGACAAGGAAATATCCATAGTGTTAGCAGCAAATCTCTCCACAGATTGCTGGAAAGTCAGGAGGCAGTGGCATACTAGATTCAATATGGAGGGTGAGAAAAAATATGCCGCCAAGGATACTCTATCCATCAAGGTTATCATTCAGAATAGAAGGAGAGATAGTTTCCCACACATGCAAAATCTAAAGCAGTCTGTGACCACTAAACCAGTCCTACAAGCGGTCTGAAAGGGTGCACTCTAAGTAGAGTGGGAAGGAAATTCCAAAAGTGACAAAGACTAGAAAGGAACAGAAAAATCTCCAGAAAAAAATAGCAAAAAGTTAAAAGATGAAAGATGATAAAAAAGTTTAAAAATGACTATATATATATATATATATATATATATATATATATATATATATATCAGTTATTCCTCTGAAGGGGGCCTAGGTAGTTCAATACTTTAAGGGTTTGACTTTGGCTTAGGTCATGAGTCCAGGGTCCTGGGATTGAGCCTGTATCAGGCTCCCTTCTCAGCAGGGAACCTGCTTCTCCCTCTCATCCTTACTTGTGCTTGCTCTCTCTTTCTCTCTCTCCCTCTCTCAAATAAATAGTCTTTAAAAAACTACTATAAAAATAATTACTCCGAGTGTAAATGGCCTAAATTATCCAATCAAAGAAATAGGGTGGCAAAATGGATTAAAAAGAGTGAGAGAGAAAGATACCTATCTACATGTTGCCTGTAAGACCCTTATTTTATTTTTTTAAATATTGTATTTATTTATTTGAAAGAGGGAGGAAGAGAATAGAGAGATAGAGATCATGAACAGGGGTGGGGCAGAGGAAGAGGGAGAAGCAGACTCCTCATTGAGAGGGGAGTCATATGCAGGGCTCGATCCTAGGAACCTGAGATCATGACCTGATCCCCTGAGCTGAAGTCAGATGCTTAACTGAACAAGCCACCCAGGTTCCCCACAAGACTTATTTTAGATCTAAAGACATTTGCAGAGTGAATGTGAGGGAATGGATAACCACTTATCATGCAAATGGATGTCAAAAGAAAGCTAGAGTAGCAATACTTAGATCAGGAAAGAAAAAACAAAAACAAAAAACAAAACAGGTTTTTGGTACTTGTGTGGCTCCATTTGTTAAGCATCTGCCTTCTGCTCAGGTCATGATCCCAGGGTCCTGGGATCAAGTCCTGCATTAGGTTCCCTGTTTAGCAGAAAGTCCATCTTTCCCTCCCCATCTGCCTCTCACCCAGCCTATGCTATCTCTGCTCTGTCTCTCTCTCTAATAAATAAAACCTTTAAAAATACCTAGGTTTTAAACCAGACTGTAACAAGAAATCAAGAAGTGCACTATAGCATAATAAAGGGGACCACCAACAATGATATCTAAGAATTATAAATCTTTATGTCCCATTTTGGGAGCAACAAAATATATAACACAATTAACAATGAACATAAAGGAGCACGATTATCATAATACAATAATAATAGGGGGCTTTAACACTTCACTTACATTAATGGACAGATCATCAGTAGCTTTGAATGACAGCCTGCACTAGCTGACCTTAAAAGATATATTCAGAACATTCATCACAAAACAACAGAGTACACATTATTTTCAGGAGCATGTTCGACATTCCCCAGGACAGATCACATACTAGGTCACAAATAAGGCATTCACAAGTACAAAACATTGAGATCATGCTATGCATACTTTCTGAACAATGAGATGAAACTGCAAGTCAATCACCAGGAAAAATTTGGAAAGATGTTAAACCTCATGTTATTAAATAAAGAATTGGTCAAACAGGAAGTCAAAGAAGAAAAAAACACATGGAAACAAATGAAAATAAAAACAGGAGAGTCCAAAACCTTTAGGATTTAGCAAAAACAGTCCTAAGAGAGATGTATAAGGCTATATCAATACTACATCAAAAAGGAAGAAGATTTTCAAATAAACAACCTAAAGTTACATCTAAAGGAGCTAGAAAAGGAACAACAAACTAAGCCTAAACCAGCAGAAGAAGGGGTATAGTAAATATTAGAGCAGAAATAAATGATATAGAATCTAAGAAAACAGTAGAACAGATCAATGAAGCAAGGAACATGTTCTTTGAAAAAAAAAACTAATAAAATTGATAAACCTGTAGCCAGACTTATCAAAAAGCAAAGATAAAGGACCCAAATAAATAAACTCAGAAATTAGGAGAAATAACAGTTAACACCATGGAAACACAATTATAAAAGAATATTATGAAAAAATACATGCTAACTATTTGGACAAATGGAAAGAAATGGATAAATTTCTAGAAACATTTAAAATACCAAAACTGAAACAGAAAAAAGATGAAACTTGAACACACTGATAACCAGCAAAGAAATAGCATCAATAATCAAAAATCTCTTAACAAACTGAAGTCCAGAGCCAGATGACTTCCCAGGTGATTGCTACCAAATATTTAAAGGTGATCTAATACCTCTTCATCTCAAACTCTTCCAAAAAATATAAACAAAGGAGACTTCAAAATTCATTCTATGATGTCAGCATTCACCTGATACCAAATACAAATCAAGACTACATGTAAAACCACATTGAGATATCACCTTACACCAGTTAGAATGGCCAAAATTAACAAAACAGGAAACAACATGTGTTGGAGAGGATGTGGAGAAAGGGGAACCCTCTTCCACTGTTGGTGGGAATGCAAGTTGGTGCAGCCTCTTTGGAGAACAGTGTGGAGATTCCTCAAGAAATTAAAAATAGAGCTTCCCTATGACCCTGCAATTGCACTCCTGGGTATTTACCCCAAAGATACAGATGTCGTGAAAAGAAGGGCCATCTGTACCCCAATGTTTATAGCAGCAATGGGCACGGTCGCCAATCTATGGAAAGAACCAAGATGCCCTTCAACGGACGAATGGATAAGGAAGATGTGGTCCATATACACTATGGAGTATTATGCCTCCATCAGAAAGGACGAATATCCAACTTTTGTAGCAACATGGATGGGACTGGAAGAGATTATGCTGAGGGAAATCAGTCAAGCAGAGAGAGTCAATTATCATATGGTTTCACTTATTTGTGGAGCATAACAAATAGCGTGGAGGACAAGGGGCGTTAGAGAGGAGAAGGGAATTTTGGTAAATTGGAAGGGGAGGTGAACCATGAGAGACTATGGACTCTGAAAAACAATCTGAGGGGTTTGAAGTGGCGGGGGGGTGGGAGGTTGGGGTACCATGTGGTGCATATTATAGAGGGCACGGCTTGCATGGAGCACTGGGTGTGGTGAAAAAATAATGAATACTGTTTTTCTGAAAATAAATAAATTGGAAAAAAAAAGACTATATGAAAAAAGAGAACACAGGCTAATTTCCCTGATGAACACTGATTCAAAAATTCTCAAAACAAAAACAAAAATAAAAACAAAACAAAACAAACCCCAAAAAAACAAAAATCAAAAAATACCAGTAAACCAAATCTTAAAGATTATTCGCCATAATCAAGTAGGATTTATTCCTGAGCTGCAAGGGTGGTTCGGTATTCACAAGTAAAGCTATGTGATATACCACATTAATAAATTTTTTTAAAAAGGATTAAAAGTCATATGATCCTATAAATAGTTGCAGAGAAGGCATTTAATAAAAGACAACATCCCATTATAATAAAAACTGTCAAAATAGTAGTGTGAGAGTGAACATACCTCAAAACAGTAAAGGCCATTTATGAAAAACAAACAGTCAATAACATCATCAATGAGGAAAAACAGTTATTTTCCTCTTTAGTCAGGAACAGGACAGTGATGTCCATTCTCACCAATGTTATTTAACATAGTACTGGAAGTCTTAGGCACAGTAACCATGCAACAAAACAAAACAACAACAACAAAAAAAGACATTCAAATCAGCAAGGAAGAAGTCAGTCTTTCATTTGTAGATCACATGATGCTCTATATAGGACACACAATCGATTCCACCAAAAATTTCTAGAATCAGTGTACAGACATCTTAACAAAAGAGATAAAAGACGTGTACTCTTAAGACTATAAAACACTGATGGAAGAATTTGAAGATGACACAAAGAAATGGAAAAACTCAATTTTCACTGATCAGAAGGATGAATATAGTTAAAATATCTACACCACCACAGTAATCTACACATATAATCCAAGTCCTATCAAAATGCTACCAGCAGTTTTCACAGAGCTAGAATGAATAATCCTAAAACTGATATGGAACCACAACAACCCCTCCAAATTCACAAAGTAAACTTGAAAAATAAAAATAATGCTGGAGACATCACAATTCCAGACTTCAAATTATATTACAAAGCTCTAGTGTTCAAGACACTATGGTACTGGCACAAAAACAGACACATAGATCAATGGAAGAGAATATAAAACCCAGAAATGAACCCTCAAATATATGGATAATTAAATTTCAATGAAGCAGGAAAGAATATCCAGTGGAAAAAAAGGTTCTTCAACAAATGGTGCTGGGAAAACAGCAACAAGCAAAATAATGAAATTGGACAATTTTATTTATCACACCCAAAGTAAATTAAAAATAGATGAAAGATCAAAATGAGTAAGGAAACTATTGAATTCATAGAGAAGAACACAATAACTAACACCTTCCACATGGCCCTAGTAACTTCTAACTAGATATGTCTCTTGAGGCAAGGGAAACAAAAGCAAAAAGTAAGCTATGAGGACTTCATTGACATAAAAATCTGTGTAGAAGGAAACAATGAACAAAACTAAAAGGCAACTTACAGAATTGGAGAAGATATTTGCAAGTGACATATCTTATAAGGGGGTTATATCCAAAATACATAAATAAATTATAGAACTCAACACCTAAAAATAAAAAATCCAGTTAACAATGGGCAGAAGACCTGAATAGACATCACAGAAATGGCCAAAAGGCACATGAAAAGATGCTCAACATCACTCATCAAAAGGAAAATAAAAATAAAAACTACAATGAGATGTCACTTCCCACCTGTCAGAATAGCTAAAATCAACAACAAAGCAAGCACTAATGTTTTGCAAGGATGTGGATTAAGGGGAACTCTCTTACACTGTTGGTGGGAATGCAAACTGGTGCAGTCGCTGTGCAAAACAGTAAGAAGTTCTTAAAAAGTTAAAAATACTGCTACTCTGGGGCGCCTGGGTGGCTCAGTGGGTTAAAGCCTCTGCCTTCAGCTCAGGTTGTGGTCTCTGCCTGCCTCTCTGCCTACTCGTGATCTTTGTCTGTCAAATAGATAAATAAAATCCTTAAAAACATATTGAATAATGTTTTTCTGAAAATAAATAAATTGGAAAAAAAATTCACACACACACACACACAAAAACATATTGCTACTCTATGATCCAGCAAATACACTTCTTGTTATTTGCAAAAGTACTTATTAGGAGGGACATCTTCACCCCACATTTATAACATAATCATCAAGCAAATGACTATCAACTAACGAATGGCTATTGAAGATGTAGTTTATATACATTGTACACACACAATGGAATATTACTCAGCCACAAAAAATAAATTGTGAAACTTCTTGTAGTCATTATATTTGGAAGCCCCTATATTTTCTCAAATTAGACTTATGTTTTATTTCCCTGTTTAGGGAAATGTTTAGCTATTATTAATTCAAATAATATTTCTGTACCCTTCTCTCTCATTTCTTCTTTTGGTATTCTCCACAGGTTTTCTTGTTTTTTTCCCAAGTTTTTATTTAAGTTCCAGCTAACTAACATATCCTGCAATATTAGTTTCAGATGTAGAATTTAGTGATTCATCACTTACATATAACACCCAGTGCTCAACACAGCAAATGCTTTCCTTAAAACTCATCACCCAGGGACGCCTGGGTGGCTCAGTTGGTTGGACGACTGCCTTCGGCTCGGGTCATGATCCCGGAGTCCCGGGATCGAGTCCCGCATCAGGCTCCCAGCTCCACGGGGAGTCTGTTTCTCCCTCTGACCTTCTCCTCGCTCATGCTCTCTCTCACTGTCTCTCTCTCAAATAAATAAATAAAATCTTTAAAAAAAATAAAAAATAAATAAAAACTTGTTCATTTCATTTAAAAAAAAAAAAAAAACAACTCATCACCCAATTAACCCATACCCTTACCCACCCTCTGTCTGGTAACCATCACTTTCTTCTCTATAGTCAAGAGTATTTTCCTTGGTCTCTTTTCCTCTTTGTTCATTTGTTTTGTTTCTTAAATTCTACATATGACAGAAATCATATGGTGTCTTTCTCTGAGTGACTTATTTCTTTTACATAGTAGTCTCTAACCACATCCATATTTTGCAAATGGCAAGATCTCATTATTTTTATGGTTGAGTAGTATTCCATTGTATATTTCCATTGATATTATGTATACATACATACATATATGCTCATACACATATACATATGTATATATGATTTCTTCTCTATCCATCTGTCAATGGACACTTGGGCTGTTTCCATAGTTTGGCTAGAGTAGATAATGCTTCTATAATGTGGGGTGAATGTATCTTTCAGAATTAGTGTATTTGTATTTTTTGTGTAAGCGCACCTAGTAGTGTAATTATTGGATCATAGAGTACTTCTGTTTTTAACTTTTTGAGGAATCTCTGTATTGCTTTCCACAGTGGCTGCACAAGGTTTCATTCCCACCAACAGTACAGAAGGGTTCCTTTTTCTCCACGTTTGCCTGTACCCATTGTTTCTTATGTTTTGAATTTAGCCATTCTGACAAGTGTGAAGTGATAATCTCATTTTAGTTTTGATTTGTATTTCCCCAATCATTACTGATGTTGAACATGTCTTCATGTCTCTCCTGACTATGTGTATATCTTCTATATAGTAATGCCTACTCATGTCTTCTACCCAATTTTTCCTGACCATTTTTAATTGGGTTGTTGTTGGTGTTGTTGTTGTTGGTGGTGGTGGTGGCTGTGTGTGTGTGTGTGTGTATGTGTGTGTGTGTGTGTGTGTGTGTGTCGAGTTTTATGAGTTCATTATATATTGGAGATCTTGACCCTTTGTCCGACTATCATGTGCAAATGTCTTCTCACATTCCATAGGTTGCCTATAGAACATAGGCAGTAATCTCTTTGATATCAGCCACAGCAACTTCTTTCAAGATACGTCTCCAAAGGCAAAGGAAACAAAAGCGAAAATAAACTTCTGGGACTTCATCAAAATCAAAAGCTTCTGCACAGCAAAGGAAAGAGTCAAAAAAACAAAGAGGCAACCCACGGAATGGGAGAAGATATTTGCAAATGACAGTACAGACAAAAGGTTGATATCCAGGATCTATAATGAACTCCTCAAACTCAACCCACACGAAACAGACAAACACATCAAAAAATGGGCAGAAGATATGAACAGACACTTCTCCAATCAAGACATACAAATGGCTATCAGACACATGAAAAAATGCTCATCATCATTAGCCCTCAGGGAGATTCAAATTAAAACCACATTGAGATATCACCTTACACCAGTTAGAATGGCCAAAATTAACAAAACAGGAAACAACATGTGTTGGAGAGGATGTGGAGAAAGGGGAACCCTCTTCCACTGTTGGTGGGAATGCAAGTTGGTGCAGCCTCTTTGGAGAACAGTGTGGAGATTCCTCAAGAAATTAAAAATAGAGCTTCCCTACGACCCTGCAATTGCACTCCTGGGTATTTACCCCAAAGATACAGATGTCGTGAAAAGAAGGGCCATCTGTACCCCAATGTTTATAGCAGCAATGGCCACAGTCGCCAAACTATGGAAAGAACCAAGATGCCCTTCAACGGATGAATGGATAAGGAAGATGTGGTCCATATACACTATGGAGTATTATGCCTCCATCAGAAAGGATGAATACCCAACTTTTGTAGCAACATGGATGGGACTGGAAGAGATTATGCTGAGTGAAATCAGTCAAGCAGAGAGAGTCAATTATCATATGGTTTCACTTATTTGTGGAGCATAACAAATAGCATGGAGGACAAGGGGCGTTAGAGAGGAGTAGGGAATTTGGGTAAATTGGAAGGGGAGGTGAACCATGAGAGACTATGGACTCTGAAAAACAGTCTGAGGGGTTTGAAGTGGCGGGGGGGTGGGAGGTTGGGGTACCAGGTGGTGGGTATTATAGAGGGCACGGCTTGCATGGAGCACTGGGTGTGGTGAAAAAATAATGAATACTGTTTTTCTGAAAATAAATAAATTGGAAAAAAAAAAAAAAACCTTACCAAGGAGGAAGGGGGTCTTTCAGAAGGAACTTGAGAGACCATATGCTCCACATGCCTCATGATGGAGATTAAGAACAGACACATCCCAAAGGAAGCGATTCTCTGGTCCTAGGTCTCTGCCCCCTTTCACATCAAGACATTTAACTAAGTGGTCAGTCCCCACTGTGCTTGTGTCTCTAGCCTGTTGCACTGGTGCTTCTGCCCCCGTCCGTCCACACTTAGCAGACACTCGGTGCGCGTCCCTTCTGTGGCCCGTGTGTCTCCAGCGGCTCTGCTTCACTGCGGCCCTTGGCAGTGCCTTCAGCCCCTCCAGCCACGTCCACGTTTGGCCCCTAGGGAGCTGGCCCTCCAGTGTTCTTCCCGTCTTTGCCGTTGCCGCTGTGCTCCTCGGATAGAAACACCTCAGTGAGCTCTGTGTCTACAATCCTGTCCCTTCGCAATGCTGTCCTTGATAAACAGACATTGTGCACTTTCTTGCTCAGAATTACCTTGGAGGACTTTTTTTCTCCAGAAGAGCAGCTCTGAGCTCTAGAGTCAGGAAAGCCAGAGCAGCGTTGGCGCACAGTAAATCCATCATGCTTGCCAGGCCAAGAAACACCTATATAAGGATAAATAGGAAATGTGCGTGGGATCAGTCAGTAGAGGTTGGGATTAGGCTTTGGCGTTGGTCGTGCTGAGCGCTTGCCTTCCCTCCACACCAGCTCTGATGCTCTGGGACGGGGCACACTGCGGCAGGTCTCCAGACATTTTGGGTTTCCTTAGAGTGTGTTTCCTCATTACCTGACTGCCCATCCTCAGATGTGGGATGCCTCATAGAGCCCAGCAGGGGCTTCGGGGCCTTTGTTGTGTGTGTGTGTGTGTGTGTGTGTGTGTGTTTTTCGTTCACTGTTCAGCTTCCTTTTCAATGGGGTTGACACTTTCTAATGTGGGGGGAAAGAGGGAAGTGTATCCAGTCCACTTGATGGCAGATGCACTGTGAGTGATTTCTCACCAGCTCCCGGAGCACTGAGCTTGCTCTTTCTGCCGTTGGGTAAATGTAAACTTAAAGTCCGCTGCTCTGAGGGATTTCCCAGGTTGCTGCTAGGCGGTCAGTTTTAGCTGATTGAGGAGACAGCAGTAGTTGGTACTGGGGAGGGAGAATGAGGCAGGCAGAGAAGAAGAGGGGGATTCGGGTATGAACGGTAGGACAGGGCAAGAGAGAGGAGGGGGTTAGAGAATGGGAGAAGAATGGAGAAGAAGGGCACGAATGGGAGAGCCCGAGGAACGTGGTGGAAACACGCAGTTGTACCCACACTGACCTAAAATAGCTCCATCCCCTTGCCTGGGCCCTGTGGCCCAGGCCAGGCTGCGTCGGTGGCTTCTACGACCTCCCCGCTCCTCACCCCCTGTACCTGGGGCCTGCTGCACAGACAGTTTGTCCTGAAAATTGATGGCGTGCAGGTGCCTGAGCGCTGTAAGGCATGGGGGGTGGTGGGGTGGCGGGTTGTGGCTGGGAACACTGTGAAGAAAGAGCACAGGGGGCGCCAAAGTCGGCATTGCTGACCAGGTGATGTGGTCGCTCAGAAACTAACTTTGGGAATTACACTTCTCTAATTGTCTCTACTAGCCCTCTCTGGACTAGACAGATTTTGGAGAGAATTGCCACAGAATTTAACCAGTTACAGTTTCATGCTGTTCAGAGCAAAGGCATGACTCTTCTGGACAAAGTAAGACCAGTAAGTGTTGGTTTCGATTTTCAATTTGCTATTTGCGAATTTCCTGGATGATTTTGGTTTGACCTAGCATTTCCCCCTGATAATTGCTACTCTACAAGATTTTGAAGCTAGCTTTGAATTTTTTTTTTCAGTGTCTTCTGCTTGGGACCCTGCTTCCATTATGTCACACTAGATAGATTTTGTGTAAAGACACGAGCGTAGTCTCCAAACTATGCAAGTAAAATTAATTCTGAATTTCATGTAACTTGACACATCATATGATGGATGTAGTCAGAGTTCATTTATCCAAAGCCCTTGACTGGGTTTAAATGCACGTTTGTCAGATTTACTCCGTAGCTTAAGAGGCAAATAACTTTTTGTCGTTCAGTAATTGTCTAAACTTCACTTTGATGAAGCTGACTTACTTTCAAAGAAATCATAGGGAGGGAACGCCTCAGTGGCTCAGTCGATTAAGCCACTGCCTCTGGCTTAGGTCATGATCCCAGGGTCCTGGGATCGAGTCCCATCTTGGGCTCCTTGCTTGGCAGGAAGCCTGCTTCTCTTTCTGCCTGTGCTTCCTTGTGTGCTTGTGCTCTCTCTCGACAAATAAATAAATAAAAATCTTTAAACAAAAGAAAGAAAGAAAGAAAGCAATCATGGGGAGAAGAGATTCATTGTTACTCTCTAGGATATGTTCAGATTTTAATCTTACATATATTCTGGTAGAATTAGAGGCTCGCTTTATATATATAACACATATGTATATAAATTATATACATATATTTGAGTTTTTAGAAACTGTTGTGCCTGGACGTTCTTTCCTGGTCTCTCTGTTCTTGCAGCGTATAGCCGGCATTACAGCCATGCTGCAGCAGTCCCTGGAAGGCTTGCTGCTAGAAGGGCTTCAGACTTCCAATGTGGACATCATACGGCACTGCCTACAGACCTACGCTACAATTGACAAGACACGGGATGCAGAGGCGTTAGTCGGTCAAGTACTGGTGAAACCGTACATGGATGAGGTTTGTTCCCCCATGCACCTCATTCCACAAACACAGAGCATCTACTCTGGCTTCGATTCTTGACTGGGTGTGAGAGAGCTCAGGGCTCTTCCTTGAAGATGCTCCTAGTTCCTGCTCTTCTGGTTGTAAGAAAAGGTTGGTCCTGCTTGGTGCCCATCAGCATGGCAGGAATCAGTCATGCACTCTGGTCTCTTCCAGTGATGCCGTAGCTCAGGGATCATCTTAATTTAGTAGGGGTTTGCCTAGGAAGAAGGTAGGGATCAGAACATTTTCAGGTCAATTTCCATTTCCGTAAGTTATACATTAATGAAGTTGCCGAAAAGCGTGACCCCAACAAGGCGCCCGTGCCCACTGGAGGAGCTGGAAGACAACTCTGTGTGCAGGGAAAGTCCGTGAGGGGAGGCGTCTTTGCAGAATTGATGTGGCCTAAGACTTGAAGACCATGGGGGAGTTTGCGAGGCTAGGAAGGTGGGAGGGAGGGAATATTCAAAGATAAAGGGCTTTTATGGGCCAGTTAGCGGGGTAGTACCTTAGGTCCGGAACTTGGTTACCCAGTGTTCTTGACCTATGAGGATACAGTTAAATACAGGGAGTCAGTGTATCCTGCCTCTGAGCGGCTGGAGTACGGGCTGCATCGTGTGAGGCCGCCAGCAATCAGCAGCTTCCCACTTAGAGAGCGTCAGTTTCATCTAGTTCAGGCTGAAAGAAGTCATGATGCCAGTCTCAGCATTTGAGGGCTTTCTTCCAGTCACCTGCCAGTGCGAGTGTTCTTTCTGTCTGGTAGGTATAAAGCTACCCACCATGACGTCAGGATGAAAGGCTTCCCGTTTTAAAACGGGACAGTATCCCATTGATAAAAGTGAAATTGAAGGATTATTTTCAATAATCTTCTCAGCTTCATTAGGACTACTAAAAGTAAATGATCTGCAGTTCTTTGTATGTATCCTATTATAGTTCATAGCTCTCTCTGTGGGGGTAAAAAGATCACATTATTCTTTGTCATTAAATGAAAATACTTTACTTATTTAATTTATGCCCTTTTTAAAAAAATTATTATTTATTTATTTATTTTCAGAAAAAAGTATTCATTATTTTTCACCACACCCAGTGTTCCATGAAAGCCGTGCCCTCTATAATACCCACCACCTGGTACCCCAACCTCCCACCCCCCCGCCACTTCAAACCCCTCAGACTGTTTTTCAGAGTCCATAGTCTCTCATGGTTCACCTCCCCTTTCATGTTACCCAAATTCCCTACTCCGCTCTAACACCCCTTGTCCTCCATGCTATTTGTTATGCTCCACAAATAAGTGAAACCATATGATGATTGACTCTCTCTGCTTGACTGATTTCACTCAGCATAATCTCTTCCAGTCCCGTCCATGTTGCTACAAAAGTTGGGTATTCATCCTTTCTGATGGAGGCATAATACTCCATAGTGTATATGGACCACATCTTCCTTATCCATTCATCCGTTGAAGGGCATCTTGGTTCTTTCCATTGTTTGGCGACTGTGGCCATTGCTGCTATAAACATTGGGGTACAGATGGCCCTTCTTTTCACGACATCTGTGTCTTTAGTGTAAATACCCAGGAGTGCAATTGCAGGGTCGTAGGGAAGCTCTATTTTTAATTTCTTGAGGAATCTCCACACTGTTCTCCAAAGAGGCTGCACCAACTTGCATTCCCACCAACAGTGGAAGAGGGTTCCCCTTTCTCCACATCCTCTCCAACACATGTTGTTTCCTGTTTTGTTAATTTTGGCCATTCTAACTGGTGTAAGGTGATATCTCAATGTGGTTTTAATTTGAATCTCCCTGAGGGCTAATGATGATGAGCATTTTTTCATGTGTCTGATAGCCATTTGTATGTCTTGATTGGAGAAGTGTCTGTTCATATCTTCTGCCCATTTTTTGATGTGTTTGTCTGTTTCGTGTGGGTTGAGTTTGAGGAGTTCATTATAGATCCTGGATATCAACCTTTTGTCTGTACTGTCATTTGCAAATATCTTCTCCCATTCCGTGGGTTGCCTCTTTGTTTTTTTGACTCTTTCCTTTGCTGTGCAGAAGCTTTTGATTTTGATGAAGTCCCAGAAGTTTATTTTCGCTTTTGTTTCCTTTGCCTTTGGAGACGTAACTTGAAAGAAGTTGCTATGGCTGATATCAAAGAGATTACTGCCTATTTCTCCTCTAAGATTCTGATGGATTCCTGTCTCACGTTGAGGTCTTTTATCCATTTTGAGTTGATCTTTGTGTACGGTGTAAGAGAATGGTTGAGTTTCATTCTTCTACATATAGCTGTCCAGTTGTCCCAGCACCATTTATTGAAGAGACTGTCTTTTGTCCACTGTATATTTTTTCCTGTTTTGTCAAAGATTAATTGACCATAGAGTTGAGGGTCCATATCAGGGCTCTCTACTATGTTCCACTGGTCTATGTGTCTGTTCTTATGCCAGTACCACGCTGTCTTGGTGATCACAGCTTTGTAATAAAGCTTGAAATCAGGTAAGGTGATGTCAGCCATCACCAGCTTATTTAGCCAGCTTTATTTTTGTTTTAGCCAGCTTTATTTTTGTTTTTCAACATTTCCTTAGCGATTTGGGGTCTCTTCTGATTCCATACAAATTTTAGGATTATTTGCTCCAGCTCTTTGAAGAATGCCCGTGGAATTTTGATCGGAATGGCATTAAAAATATAGATTGCTCTAGGCAGTATATACATTTTAACAATGTTTATTCTTCCGATCCAAGAGCATGGAATGGTAATCCATCTTTTTGTGTCTTCTTCAATTTCTTTCATGAGTGTTCTGTAGTTCCTCAAGTACAGTTCCTTTACCTCTTTAGTTAGGTTTATTCCCAGGTATCTTACGGTTCTTAGTGCTATAGTAAATGGAATTGATTCTCTAATTTCCCTTTCTGTATTTTCATTGTTATTGTATCAGAAAACCACTGATTTCTGCACATTGACTTTGTATCCTGCCACGTTGCTGAATTGTTGTATGAGTTCTAGTAGTTTGGGGGTGGTGTCTTTTGGGTTTTCCATATAAAGAATCATGTCATCTGTGAAGAGAGAGTGTTTGACTTCTTCATTACCAATTTGGATACCTTTTATTTCTCTCTGTTGTCTGATTGCTTTTGCTAGGACTTCTAATACTATGTTGAACAAGAGTGGTGAAAGTGGGCATCCTTGTCTTGTTCCTGATCTCAATGGGAAGGCTGCAAGCTTTTTGCCATTGAGGATGATATTTGCTGTGGGTCTTTCATAGATAGATTTGATGAGGTTCAGGAATGTTCCCTCTGTCCCTATACTTTGAAGCGTTTTAATCAGGAACGGATGTTGGATATTGTCAAATGCTTTTTGCATCAATTGAGAGGACCATGTGGTTCTTCTCTCTTCTCATATTAATTTGTTGTATCACATTGATTGATTTGCGAATGTTGAACCATCCTTGTAGCCCAGGCATGAATCCTACCTGATCTTGGAGGATAATCTTTTTAATGTGCTGTTGGCTCCTGTTGGCTAGGATCTTGTTGAGAATCTTAGCATCCATATTCATCAGTGATATTAGTCTGAAATTCTCCTTTTTGGTAGGGTCCATGCCTGGTTTGGGGATCAGGGTAATGCTGGCTTCATAGAAAGAGTCTGGAAGTTTTCCTTCTGCTTCAATTTTTTGAAACAGCTTCAGGAGAATAGGTGTTATTTTTTCTTTGAAGGTTTGGTAGAATTCCCCAGGGAATCCGTTAGGTCCTGGGCTCTAGGTTTTTGGGAGATTTTTGATCACTGATTCAATCTCGTTATTAGATATCGGTTTATTCAGGTTGTCGATTTCTTCCTGGTTCAATTTTGGTAGTTTATATTTTTCCAGGAATGCATCCATTTCATCTAGGTTGCTAAGCTTATTGGCATATAACTGTTTGTAATAACTTCTGATGATTGTTTCTACTTCCTTGGTGTTAGTTGTGATCTCTCCCTTTTCATTCATAATTTTATGAATTTGGGATTTCTCTCTTTTCTTTCGGATTAGTGTAGCCAGTGGCTTATCGATCTTATTGATTCTTTCAAAAAACCAGCTTCTAGTTTCATTGATACGTTCTACTGTATCTCTGGTTTCTCCCTCATTGATCTCAGCTCTAATCTTGATGATTTCCCTTCTTATGTGTGGAGTTGGTTTGATTTGTTGTTGATCCTCCAGTTCTTTAAGGTGTAGAGACACCTGGTGTGTTCTGGATTTTTCAATTTTTTTGAGCGAGGCTGGATGGCTATATATTTTCCCCTTAGGACCGCCTTTGCTGTATCCCATAGGTTTTGGACCAAAGTGTCTTCATTCTCATTGGTTTCCATGAATTGATTCAGTTCTTCTTTGCTCTCCTTGTTGATCCAAGCATTCTTAAGCAAGGTGGTCTTTAGCTTCCAGGTGTTTGAGTTCCTTCGGAACTTTTCCTTGAGATTGAGCTCCAGTTTCAAAGCATTGTGATCTGAGAATATGCAGGGAATAATCTCAGTCTTTTGGTATCGGCTGAGTCCTGATTTGTGACCCAGTATGTGGTCTATTCTGGAGAAGGTTCCGTGTGCACTTGAGAAGAAGGAGTATTCTGCTGTTTTAGGGTGGAATGTTCTGTATATATCTATGAGGTC
Source organism: Neogale vison (assembly GCF_020171115.1). Classification (NCBI taxonomy): domain Eukaryota; kingdom Metazoa; phylum Chordata; class Mammalia; order Carnivora; family Mustelidae; genus Neogale; species Neogale vison. The sequence continues at coordinate 158,613,026 of NC_058091.1, read as the reverse complement.
CATCTGGTCCAATGTGTCATTCAATGCTCTTGTTTCTTTATTGATTTTCTGCTTCGATGATCTGTCTAATTCTGAAAGAGGCGTGTTAAGATCTCCTACGATTAGTGTATTCATATCAATATGACTCTTTATCTTGATTAACAGTTTTCTTAAGTAGATGGATGCTCCCATATTGGGAGCATAGATATTTACAATTGTTAGATCATATGGTGGATAGTCCCTTTAAGGATTATGTAGTGTCCTTCTTTATCTCTGACTACAGTCTTTAGTTTGAAGTCTAATTTATCTGATATGAGAATCTCTACCCCAGCCTTCTTTTGAGTCCCATTGGCATGAAAGATGCTTCTCCATCCCTTCACATTCAGTCTGCGTGTATCTTTAGGTTCAAAATGGGTCTGTTGTAGACAGCATATGGATGAGTCCTGTCGTTTTATCCAATCTGCAACCCTGTGCCGTTTTATGGGTGCATTTAGGCCATTCACATTGAGAGTGATTATTGATAGATACGTTTTTATTGACATCGAGTTACCTTTGAAGTCTTTCTTTCTGTAGACTGTCTCTATATTTCTGTTCAATGCTATTCTTGGGATTTTTCCTCTTTTATAGAAACCCCCTTAATATTTCCTGCAGTGTCGGCTTGGTGGTTGCATAGTCTTTTAAGCCTTTCCGGTCTTGGAATCTCTTTATCTCTCCATCCATTTTGAATGTCAGTCTTGCTAGATAAAGTATTCTTGGCTGCATGTTCTTCTCATTTAGTGCCCTGAATGTATCTTGCCAGCCTCTTCTGGCTTGCCAGGTCTCTGTGGACAGGTCTGACGTTATTCTGATGGGCTTCCCTCTGTAAGTAAAGAGCCTTTTTGCCCTGGCAGCATTCAAGAGATTATACCTACAATTATAATTTCTCAGTTTGACTATCAGGTGTCGTGATGTTTTTTTGGAATGTATAATCTTGGGTGGAGACCGTTCAGCCTCTTGTCCATGAACGCTGGTTTCATTCGCGAGATTCGGAAAATTTTCATGAAGGACTTGTTCCACGATATCCTCTAGACTTCTTTCTTTCTCCTCCCCTTCAGGAATTCCAATAATTCTGACGTTGGAATGCTTCATGGCATCATTTATTTCCCTGATTCTGCTTTTGTGAGATCTATGCTGTTTGTTCTAGGCTTCCTCCTGATCCTTTCTCTCTATCTGTTTGTCTTCCAGATCCCTAATTCTATCTTCTGTCTCAGTTACCCTAGCTTTGAGAGAGTTTAGATTAGATTGGAACTCATTGAGTGCATTGTGGACCTCCTCCCTGGTAGCTTTAAGCTCCGCCCTAATATTGTGAACATCCTGTCTGGTCGTTTTCAGTTTGGCCCTAATCAATTCTGATGGTCATCCATGGCTTTCTCCAAACTAGCTATTGCCTGATAATTGTTAGCCTGAATTCTCTTTCCGACATATTGTCTATGTTGATAGCCGTTAGCTCTGTTACAGAAGGTCCATCCTCTGTATTTTTCTTCTGTTGGGCATTCCTCCTCCTAGTCATTTTGGTGGGAGAATACTGAAGAGATGTAGCTGGATGTATCAACTCTGGTGCAGTCAAGGTGCACCCTGGAAAACTTCTGAGCAATCAGGATTCCCCACCCAAACGAGAGACAAAAGAAAAGAAAAAGAAAAAAGAAAAGAAAAAGGAAAAGTAGCAAAAGAAAAAGAACAAAAAAGAGAGAGAGAGAGACAGGAAAGAAAGGGAAGATGAAAGAGAAGGTTCAGCCCAGATGGGCCCCAAGGTAAGATTTATGAAGTAGACAAACAAAAAGAGATAAAAAGACTGAAACAAGTATATGGCAAGAGAAAGAAAAAATATATATATATGCAAATAAAGAAAGAACCTCGTCAAAAAGAACCACAATTGTAAAATTTATATGCTATCAGGACAAACACCAAAAACACAGAAACACTGGTGGAAGAAGATGGGAGAGTTCTTATAAATTCTCAGTATGTGGGAGGAAGGTTGTTTTGATTCTTCCTGGATGTATCTTGATATCTTTGTTAAAGGACTCAGCTTTCCTAAGATAAAGGGGATTAAAAATTGGCTTACCTATAGGGGTAGTATTGATTGGGGAAAGGAGATTATTTTGAAGTTTAACTCTATGAATATTAGAAGAGAAAGATAAAAAGGAATAAACTAGACTAAACTAAACTAAAATTTTAAAAAAGGAATTCAAAAAATAAAAATGCAAAAGAAAAACATAGGTGTATGTATCAAAAAGTTCAGGTTAGAAAGGTATTATGGAATTTGATGTACTGTACAGCTCGCTGTAATGGTAAATCGGTTAAAAAAATTACCTGTGTGTAAAAAAAAAAAAAATGTACTGGAATAGTGGAAACGAGTGAACAATACAAGTTTTCCTATGAAGTAGTGGTGGTTCTCTTGTAGTCCTTTTTTTTTTTTTTTCTTTCTTGGTTTGTTTTCTGGGGGAGGGGCCTGCCACGTGGGTTGTAAGTCAATGATGTTTCCTGAGTTGAGTCCTTCCACCCCCTTCAAGGGGTTGGGCTCTGGGGAAACTGCTTTTTTTTTCAGGCTTTCGGGCATAAAAAGTGGTTTTTATGCTTGTTCACTTTTTTTTCCTCTCACCTTGACCGCCTTTGATGGTTTTTGTTGTATTAGAAGAAATCAAACCGCACCCTGATCTCCCTCTCAGAGAGAAGCCTCAGTCTGGGTGCAGAAGCTGAATAAATTCCCCCTTGGCTGCTGGCAGCGCAGGTTCCAAGTTTCAGACCCTGGGGGCGCAGGATCTTTTGCTCGTACCCAAAGCCAAGGCAGTGGCGGCTGTCTGGGAACTCCCGACCGCCAGAGAGGTTCCAAGCAGCAATCGCACACTGAGATTTTGCCGCGGGCCCGTGCTGGGAGTGCCCGGCTTGTGCGCACCTCTTTTCAGCGGCGGCTATGGGTCGGGCGCACGTCTGGGGCACTGAGAACGGGGTGCTGTTCCGTAAGCCCCAGGCTGGGCTTTTGCGCGCCTCTGTCCGGGGAAGAGTTTTGCGTGCGTCTTAGGCTTTGAAACAATGGTTGGGGTCAAGGAGCGCCGGCTGGGGCCTCAGTAACTCAGGGGAGCTTGAGGGATATGCGCGCGTATCTCGAGCTTTGTGGTAGGGCTAGCCCGCATTCTGCAGACCGGCGTGGCTCCCATCCCCTCACAGGAGCCAGAACCCTCGCGCTCTGGGGCGCGCTGGCGGCTTAGGGACCAAGAGCGTTTCTCCGCCACACTCTCTCTGCCTCAGCGCCGGGGAGGCCATCTGGGACTGGGGACTTAAGCCCCTGTCCCTAGCCTCCCCAATTCCCACAATTTCCCCCTGTGATCCTTTGCTCTTTTGGAGTGCTTTCAACCAGTCTCCAAGTTAATGCTGGTCCCCAGACGCAGGGCACTCTCGCTCATATTGGGGTATTACTTTCCCACCGGTCGCCACTGGTGGCTCCCTCCCCCTTTTGTTTATCTTCCGATATCAGTCCGCTGTTTCCATTCCACTTTACCTGCCCCCTGGCGTCTTCTGCCCCTGTAGAGATCCAGACGTGTACAATTCTGATCTCAGGCTGATTTCATGGGTGATCGGAGTTCTTTGGTAGGTAATCAGCTCTCTTTGGGGTACCAGCTGAAAAGGTGCCTTTTCCTACTACCCCGCCATCTTGTCCCCCCCGGAGAATTATTTCTTGATAAATGAATGCTAATGAATTTCAGCTGAAGGGTAAGTTTTATTGATAGTTACAAATGATTAAATTCAATTTTCATGTTTTTAAATTTAATTTTTTCAGTGTTCCAAAATTCATTGTTTATGCACCAGACCCATGCTCCATGCAATTACATGCCTTCCTTAATACCCACCACCAGGATCACCGAATCCCTCACCTCCCTCCCCTCCAAAACCCTCGGTTTGTATCTGAGAGTCCACAGTCTCTCATGGTTCATCTCCCCCTCCAATTTCCCCCAACTCCCTTCTCCTCTCCATCTCCCCATGTTCTCCATGTTATTCCTTTTGCTCCACAAGTAAGTGAAACCAAATGATAATTGACTCTCTTTCTCTCTTCTTGACTTATTTCACTCAGCATAGTCTTTTATAGTCCCGCCCATGTTGATACAAAAATATTCATCCTTTCTGATGGAGGCTTAATACTCCATAGTGTATATGGACCTCATTTTCCTTATCCATTCATCCATTGAAGGGCATCCTGGTTCTTTCCACAGTTTGGCTATAAACATTGGGGTACAGATGGCCCTTCTTTTCACGACATCTGTATCTTTGGGGTAAATACCCAGGAGTGCAGTTGCAGGGTCATAGGGAAGCTCTATTTTTAATTTCTTAAGGCATCTCCACACTGTTCTCCAAAGAAGCTGCACCAACTTGCGTTCCCACCAACAGTGTAAGAAGGTTCCCCTTTCTCCACATCCTCTCCAACACACGTTGTTTCCTGTCTTGCTAATTTTGTCCATTCTAACTGGTGTAAGATGGTATCTCAGTGTGGTTTTTATTTGAATCTCCCTGATGGCTAATGATGATGAACATTCTTTCATGTGTCTGATAGCCATTTGTATGTCTTCATTGGAGAAGTCTCTGTTCATATCTTCTGCCCATTTTTTAATATGATTGTCTGTTTTGTGTGTGTTGAGTTTGAGATGTTCTTTATAGATCCTGGATATCAACCTTTTGTCTGTGCTGTCATTTGCAAATATCTTCTCCCGTTCCGTGGGTTGCCTCTTTGTTTTCTTGACTGTTTCCTTTGCTGTGCAGAAGCTTTTGATCTTGATGAAGTCCCAAAAGTTTATTTTCGCTTTTGTTTCCTTTGCCTTTGGAGACATATCTTGAAAGAATTTGCTGTGGCTGATATCGAAGAGGTTACTGCCTATGTTCTCCTCTAGGATTCTGATGGATTCCTGTCTCACATTGAGGTCTTTTATCCATTTTGAGTTTATTTTTGTGTATGGTGTAAGAGAATGGTTGAGTTTCATTCTTCTACATATAGCTGTCCAATTTTCCCAGCACCATTTATGGAAGACACTGTCTTTTTTCCACTGTTTATTTTTTCCTCCTTTGTCAAAGATTATTTGCCCATAGAGTTGAGGGTCCATATCTGGGCTCGCTACTCTGTTCCACTGGTCTATGTGTCTGTTCGTCCCAGTACTATGCTGTCTTGGTGATCACAGCTTTGTAGTAAAGCTTGTAATCAGGCAACGTGATGCCCCCAGTTTTGTTTTACTTTTTCAGCATTTCCTTAGCAATTCGGGGTGTCTTCTGGTTCCATACAAATTTTAGGATTGTTTGGAAGAGCATTCCATGCTCATGGATCAGAAGAATAAACATTGTTAAGATGTCTACACTGCCTATAGCAATCTATACTTTCATTGCTATCCTGATCAAAATTCCACTGCCATTTCCAAAGAGCTGGAACAAACAATCCTAAATTCAATTTTCAATATTTGTGGGCCAAAGACAACCTTTGAAGATAGAAGTTTATTATTGTTATCATTATCATCTTCATCACCATATCACACTCTTAAAAAAATATTTTACTTATTTGTTTGAGAAAAAGAGACAGAAAGAGAGAGAGGTTCACAGAAGTAGGGGGTAGGTGCAGAGGGAAAAGTATACTCCCAGCATTAGCTTGATGCAGGGCTCCACATGTGGGGCTTGATCCCAGGACTCTGAGATCATGACCTGAGCCAAAGTCAGACACTTTTCAGACTGAGACCCCCAGTATCCCATTACTTCATACCCTTGTAAACTGGGAAAAGGTTTCTCATTTATTACATATTAACTTATAGAGCATCTTTTCAAAAGTACATGCAGAAGTTAACTATAAAAATTAATGATTTGGGGGCACCTGGGTGGCTCAGTGGGTTAAATCCTCTGCCTTCGGCTCAGGTCATGATCTCAGGGTCCTGAAATCGAGCCCCGCATCGGGCTCTCTGCTCAGCGGGGATCCTGCTTCCTCCTCTCTTTCTGCTTGCCTTTCTGCCTACTTGTGATCTCTGTCTGTCAAATAAATAAAATCTTTAAAAAAATTAATGATTTTACCATACTTTTCATTTTCCCTTGTGATCCATTAATGTGAAATATGCTTGATACAGAATTTATAAACCAGTATGAAAGTCAGCATGTCTATTTTCACAATCACTATGTACCAGACACCAATTCAACACTTAGAATTTTTTTGAGTTTAATAAACAGCTTGCTCAATTAATACTTCACATCCTAGTGAACTTAAAATGGAATACCCAAATTCTTCTGTTTTAATTTCATTGTGATAAGTATGCTTATTATATGTTCAAATCACCTACCAACTATACCCACCACAACATCTACCTAAATATGATCAAATTAGTCCAATATGCAGGTGGCACTAATTTTTAATTGATGGATAATGCAGAGGGAATTGTATCAAATTATTTTGCCATACCCATTTTCCTCTCCAGATCAATTGTTTCCTTAATATGTAATAATAATAAATCTGCACTGAGATACTACCAGGAATAACCTATCAGAAGATGGTTTAAAATTATTATATTTAATATCAATGGTTATCATTTTTGAGCATTTACTATGTGCCACCCAGTAGGGAAATTATTGAAAACGTGTTTTTTTTTTAAATAAAAATACCATTAATCCTCATACCATTTAATCCTCAGCACACCTCTATGAAATGTATTTTTTAAAGTGTTAAAAAATTTATGATTGATTTATGTATTTCACAGAGAGAAATAAGTAGTGAGAGAGAAAGAACACAAACAGGGGAAGTGGCAAACAGAGGGAGAGGCAGACTCCCCGCTGAGCAAGGAGCCCAAGATGGAACTCAACCCCAGGACCCTGGGATCATGATCTGACCAAAGGCAGGTACTTAACCAACTGAGCTACCCAGGCACCCGTGTGAGATGTGGTATTATCCCCATTATAAGGATGGAATGACTGAGGTTTAAAGAAGTTAAATATCACTCCCAATGTCAGACAACACAGTAAAGTCGGGATTAAAACACAGGTCTGTCTGTTTTTCAAAGACTGTTTCTAGTTAGTGTAAAATTCCATTCTACCATATTACCACAGAGAAAGACATTCAGAGAGAGAAAGAGAGATAGAGAGAGAGAGAAGCACAAAGAGGGAAGCAGAAAAACACAGAGAGGGAAACAGAAGAGACTCTTGGTTTAAAGATTCAAGCTAGTATAGTAGGAAATCTTAAGAAAGTAATGGAAGTAAGAGTTGTTTAAAGCTTTTCTACTTTATTTGATGATAACAGTTGTCATTTTTGAGCATTTACTATGAGTCTGACAGGATTTTGAGTTTTTTTGTAGATATTATTTAATTTTAACATCACGACAACTTGATCAAGTAGATATTATTATTATTATTTTCCCCAAGTTTTGAGTTGAGGAAACTAAGAAACAGAGGTTAAATACTTTAGCTGAGGTCATACAACTACCGATTGGCAGTTGTGAAGAACATGGCAATTTAGAATCCAGAGTCAAGACACTTAAACCCTATACTTTTATTGATTTTGAAAAATTTGTATTAACAGTTAACTCCTAAGAACTTTTGAAATTGAGATTTATATTAGCTAGAAGTACTGGTTAAGGTAGAAAAAGCTACCTCTGTATTAACTAGCAAAATTTTTAAAAGGAAAGCAAGAGCAGAATATGTGAAGAGAGGTAATATTTCACAGAAGTCAATATATTCCTCCTATGAGAGCCTTTGAGTGAGGAGAAATGAAAAGCCAGATAAGTTATTTGTCCTCTGGTCAGGAAAAATAAAAATTGAAATAGCAGGGGCTTATCTCAGAAAGATTGCATGGGGATCTTAAATGAAAAGAACTACTCGCTTTGATTTTCTGATCAGTAAATAATTTATTCATCCACTCTTTGATCAAGTATTTATAGAGAGCCGACTATGTGTCAAGCATTGTGGAGATAACCATACCATACCACACCATACCATACCATACCATACCATACCCTACTATACCGTACTTAATGAAAAAGTAATTCTGCATACCACTTTACAACTTTCAAGTGTACAAAACTCTTTCAGATAAATTATGCCCCATTGGACACTCTCGGATAAATTATGCCCCATTGGATCTTAAGAATTAATCTATGAAGTTGGTTGAGCCAGTATTTAAATCACCATTTCACATAGGAGAAAAGAGAACAAATGGAATTAATTGAATGCCTGTCTGAGTTTACTAAGCTAATAAACATCAGTATCTGGCCTCAAAATTTATACCTTTTCTTTTACAGTTAGAGTATTTTTTGCAAAACCCCATGTCTACCCTTTCTGAAACATTTGTTTGATTCTTTTTTAAAAAAGATTTTATTTGTTTATTTGTCAGAGAGAGAGAGAGAAAGAGCACACTTGTGTAAAAGCAGGTGGGGGGGCAGGCAGAGGGAGAAGCAGACTCCCTGCTGAGAAAGGAATCTGATTCGGGACTCCATTCCAAGACCCTAGGATCATGATCTGAGCACAAGGCAGCCACTTAAGAACCAAACCACCCAGGCATCCCCATTTATTTGATTCTTAACTACATGTAAGGCAAATGTACTCTGCTAGGTTTGGGGACTGCAAACTAGTCTAAGACAGGGGTTCTACTCCTGAAATTTTTAATGTAACTGGAAAAACAAAACGTCCACTTGTAAAGATGAAGAAATATAGTAGTTTATGATTTATAACTAATGACTGGTACAAAGAATGTAGGATCAAAACAATTTAGAGAAGGAAAATGTCATTTTGGTTTGAAATGGTTTGAGGAAAGTGATAGGATTTGAGCTCAACTTTGAAATAAAGGCAAGGGACGCCTGGGTGGCTCAGTTGGTTGGACGACTGCCTTCGGCTCAGGGCGTGATCCTGGAGTCCCGGGATCGAGTCCCGCATCGGGCTCCCAGCTCCATGGGGAGTCTGCTTCACTCTCTGACCTTCTCCTCGCTCGTGCTCTCTCTCATGGTCTCTCTCTCTCAAATAAATAAGTAAAATCTTTAAAAAAATAAAAATGAAATAAAGGCAAGATTTAGATACAAGGAAAACAGGGAGACATATCCAGACAGAAAGAACAAGGGAGGGCATATGGAAATGGAAAGGTGCATTGCATTTTTTTGTATTATGTGATTTAGGTCAATTTAGGCTAATGACATATCAATAGCAAAATTTAAGCAAAGAGCACATCATGCTTTGAAAATAAATTTTTTGCTATAAAATTACTCAACTAAACCCAGTTCAGCAGACAACAAAGGAATTAATATTAAATCATAGCAACTCCTTGTTTTTGTCCCTAAGTTAATATAATTTTAAATGTTATTTTATGGTCATATCTTCATGTTTAAAGACAGTGTCTGAAATTATCTGGTGTTGGCACTTAGCTCTGATCAATTCCCTTGAGGGATCACTCTAGGGGAGAGGCTACTCAGCCTTTTGATCAATCACTCAATTATCTACCATATACTGGTTGCTAAACCAAACAAATATTGTAAGCCATTGCCTCTGTACTTGAAGAGTAGAGTCTCTACGTCTCTTCTCCTTACTTACCGTTCACTTCTCAACATATGGCAACCTGAAAATAGTTAACATAAGCCTTGGAATACAATTATGCTATCACTAGCTCTATTGGTCTCACCCCATAGTTTGTAGGAAGCTTATCATTTCTTTTAGATAAATGGGAAAAAGAAAAAAAAAGTCTTACTAAATTTGGAGCACAGTTTTTTTAAAAAAGATTTTATTTATTTATTTGACAGAATGAGAGAGATCACAAGTAGGCAGAGAGGCCGGTGAGAGAGAGGGGAAGCAGTCTCCCTGCTGAGCAGAGAGCCGGATGCAGGGCTGGATCTCAGGACCCTGAGAGATCACGACCTGAGCCCATGGCAGAGGCTTAACCCACTGAGCCACCCAGGGGCCCTGGAGTGTAGTTTTTAAGGCAAACTGTGCGAAGTAAATCCGGGATTCATTTTGGCTGTCACACACAATATGGTACATTAAGGAATAAGAAACTTGACACAATTTCTGCCTGCATTAGCAAAGGTAAATGCTAGTTTTTGTGATAGAAGATTAAATTTAAAATTATCAGTGGATTAAAACAATACAAGTTTATTTCTCACTCATGTAAAGTCTATTTGGTAGTGGTGAAAATGTATGGTTGGGTCTCAGGCCATCAAATGAAAAACCATCTTTAATATGCAGCTTTTTTTTAATTTATTTGACAGACAGAGATCACAAGCAGGCAGAGAGGAAGGGAAGCAGGCTCCCTGCTGAGCAGACAGCCCGATGTGGGGCTCGATCCCAGGACCCTGGGGTCATGAACTGAGCCTAAGGAAGAGGCTTAACCCACTGAGCCACCCAGGTGCCCCTAATATGCAGCTTCTAATGTCACCCTACAATTCAAATCTAGTTGGTGGTGGGGGTGAAAAAGCACTATTGCAGGAACTTTTTATGAACAATAGCCATATGTGGAAATGAAAAAAAAAAATTCCTACATTTCCTAACTCTATTTCTGTTAGCCAGAAGTCAGTCACATGCCCCCTACCTAATTCTTTGGCAGCCTAGGAAGTGTGGTCTCGAATTAAGTAGTCACTATCTAGCCATTAGACTACAAAACAAGAATCTTTGCTGAAAGCTAGCTATTTCTGCCATTGTCCAGTTTCTTCTAGAACAATCTCTTCTTTGCTTTTTTTTTTGTTTGTTTGTTTGGCAAATGTATTTTCAGTATGCTCCCATGTTTTGTTGAAGCAGAAAACTAGTTGTACAGTTCTCGGATAATATAATTCATAATGATATCAAAAGATGTTTCTATATCATTCACTATCAGGTTCAAGGAAAAAGAGAAAAGAAAATAGAATACTTGAGATTTTTTTAAAGACCTATTGAAATTTCTATGCTTTCAATGAATATTCGTAGCAGTATAGTATCCCTGGCCTCTCAAGTTACTTTTCTTAAGATTCAGTTTTTCACAGTAGACTACTGAAAACATGTATAATTCTCCATTTGTGACATCTGCTGCAGAATATACCTACAAATGTTCTATATAAAGACAGAAATTCAAAAATATATTAATTTTTATTTGCTTTAACTGGTTCATACATCAGCAGTTGTACCTTAAAGCTGAGTGATAGTTAAAATTGTCTTTTTCTTTCACTTGTCATTTTGAAATAAAGTCAGAATTAAAGAAATACTATAAATTTGAATGATTTCTATATACTCCTCACTAAGATCCCCCAAATACTAAAAAAATTTAACTTACCAGGTTTTATGTCTGTCTCTCTGTCTGTCTTACTCTCTTCTGTCACATGTATATGATTTTTTTCAAGACTATTTAAGAAAAAGTTGAGGATACAATTTGATCTATCTCTAAATATGCCAATAACTATTTCTTTAAAATGTGCATTCCATTACATAAGTATAGATACTTATCACTATGAGGAACTTAAAAAATGGTAAAATAATATTACGTCCTATTTAATTTTACCAATTATCACACAAACGTTTTTAACTGGAAAAGAAAATAAATCTGATTTAGGATTATTTTCTGGATTCGCACATTGCATTTTATTTTCACATTACTTTAGTCACATTTAATCATACTTTCCAAAAGTCTTTGTTTTTTCTTTCTTTTTTTTTCCCAATTTATTTATTTTCAGAAAAACAGTATTCATTATTTTTTCACCACACCCAGTGCTCCATGCAAGATGTGCCCTCTATAATACCCACCACCTGGTACCCCAACTTCCCACACCCCCCGCCACTTCAAACCCCTCAGACTGTTTTTCAGAGTCCATAGTCTCTCATGGATCACCTCCCCTTCCAATTTACCCAAATTCCCTACTCCTCTCTAACGACCCTTGTCTTCCATGCTATTGGTTATGCTCCACAAATGAGTGAAACCATATGATAATTGACTCTCTCTGCTTGACTGATTACACTCAGCATAATCTCTTCCAGTCCCGTCCATGTTGCTACAAAAGTTGGATATTCATCCTTTCTGATGGAGGCATAATACTCCATAGTGTATATGGACCACATCTTCCTTATCCATTCATCCGTTGAAGGGCATCTTGGTTCTTTCCATAGTTTGGCGACTGTGGCCATTGCTGCTATAAACATTGGGGTACAGATGGCCCTTCTTTTCACGACATCTGTATCTTTGGGGTAAATACCCAGGAGTGCAATTGCAGGGTCATAGGGAAGCTCTATTTTTAATTTCTTGAGGAATCTCCACACTGTTCTCCAAAGAGGCTGCACCAACTTGCATTCCCACCAACAGTGGAAGAGGGTTCCCCTTTCTCCACATCCTCTCCAACACATGTTGTTTCCTGTTTTGTTAATTTTGGCCATTCTAACTGGTGTAAGGTGATATCTCAATGTGGTTTTAATTTGAATCTCCCTGAGGGCTAATGATGATGAGCATTTTTTCATGTGTCTGATAGCCATTTGTATGTCTTGATTGGAGAAGTGTCTGTTCATATCTTCTGCCCATTTTTTGATGTGTTTGTCTGTTTCGTGTGGGTTGAGTTTGAGGAGTTCATTATAGATCCTGGATATCAACCTTTTGTCTGTACTGTCATTTGCAAATATCTTCTCCCATTCCGTGGGTTGCCTCTTTGTTTTTTTGACTCTTTCCTTTGCTGTGCAGAAGCTTTTGATTTTGATGAAGTCCCAGAAGTTTATTTTCGCTTTTGTTTCCTTTGCCTTTGGAGACGTATCTTGAAAGAAGTTGCTGTGGTTGATATCAAAGAGAATACTGCCTATGTTCTCCTCTAAGATTCTGATAGATTCCTGTCTCACGTTGAGGTCTTTTATCCATTTTGAGTTCATCTTTCTGTATGGTGTAAGAGAATGGTCGAGTTTCATTCTTCTACATATAGCTGTCCAGTTTTCCCAGCACCATTTATTGAAGAGACTGTCTTTTTTCCACTGTATATTTTTTCCTGTTTTGTCGAAGATTAATTGACCATAGAGTTGAGGGTCCATATCAGGGCTCTCTACTCTGTTCCACTGGTCTATGTGTCTGTTTTTATGCCAGTACCATGCTGTCTTGGTGATCACAGCTTTGTAATAAAGCTTGAAATCAGGTAAGGTGATGCCTCCAGCTTTATTTTTGTTTTTCATCATTTCCTTAGCGATTCGGGGTCTCTTCTGATTCCATACAAATTTTAGGATTATTTGCTCCAGCTCTTTGAAGAATGCCCGTGGAATTTTGATCGGAATGGCATTAAAAGTATAGCTTGCTCTAGGCAGTATAGACATTTTAACAATGTTTATTCTTCCGATCCAAGAGCATGGAATGGTCTTCCATCTTTTTGTGTCTTCTTCAATATCTTTCATGAGTGTTCTATAGTTCCTCAAGTATAGATCCTTTACCTCTTTAGTTAGGTTTATTCCCAGGTATCTTACGGTTCTTAGTCCTATGGTAAATGGAATAGATTCTCTAATTTCCCTTTCTGTAATTTCATTGTTAGTGTATAAGAAAGCCACTGATTTCTGCACATTGACTTTGTATCCTGCCACATTGCTGAATTGCTGTATGAGTTCCAATAGTTTGGGGGAGGAGTCTTTTGGGTTTTCCATATAAAGAATCATGTCATCTGCAAAGAGAGAGAGTTTGACTTCTTCATTACCAATTTGGATACCTTTTATTTCTCTCTGTTGTCTGATCGCTGTTGCTAGGACTTCTAATACTATGTTGAACAAGAGTGGTGAAAGTGGGCATCCTTGTCTTGTTCCTGATCTCAATGGGAAGGCTGCAAGCTTTTTCCCATTGAGGATGATATTTGCTGTGGGTCTTTCATAGATAGATTTGATGAGGTTCAGGAATGTTCCCTCTGTCCCTATACTTTGAAGCGTTTTAAACAGGAACAGATGTTGGATTTCGTCAAATGCTTTTTCTGCATCAATTGAGAGGACCATGTGGTTCTTCTCTCTTCTCATATTAATTTGTTGTATCACATTGATTGATTTACGAATGTTGAACCATCCTTGTAGCCCAGGGATGAATCCCACCTGATCATGGTGGATAATCTTTTTAATGTGTTGTTGGATCCTGTTGGCTAGGATCTTGTTGAGAATCTTAGCATCCATATTCATCAGTGATATTGGTCTGAAATTCTCCTTTTTGGTAGGGTCCTTGCCTGGTTTGGGGATCAGGGTAATGCTGGCTTCATAGAAAGAGTCTGGAAGTTTTCCTTCTTCTTCAATTTTTTGAAACAGCTTCAGGAGAATATGTGTTATTTCTTCTTTGAAGGTTTGGTAGAATTCCCCAGGGAATCCGTCAGGTCCTGGGATCTTGTTTTTTGGGAGGTTTTTGATCACTGATTCAATCTCGTTATTAGATATCGGTTTATTCAGGTTGTCGATTTCTTCCTGGTTCAATTTTGGTAGTTTATATTTTTCCAGGAATGCATCCATTTCATCTAGGTTGCTAAGCTTATTGGCATATAACTGTTTGTAATAACTTCTGATGATTGTTTCTACTTCCTTGGTGTTAGTTGTGATCTCTCCCTTTTCATTCATAATTTTATGAATTTGGGATTTCTCTCTTTTCTTTCGGATTAGTGTAGCCAGTGGCTTATCGATCTTATTGATTCTTTCAAAAAACCAGCTTCTAGTTTCATTGATACGTTCTACTGTATCTCTGGTTTCTCCCTCATTGATCTCAGCTCTAATCTTGATGATTTCCCTTCTTATGTGTGGAGTTGGTTTGATTTGTTGTTGATCCTCCAGTTCTTTAAGGTGTAGAGACACCTGGTGTGTTCTGGATTTTTCAATTTTTTTGAGCGAGGCTGGATGGCTATATATTTTCCCCTTAGGACCGCCTTTGCTGTATCCCATAGGTTTTGGACCAAAGTGTCTTCATTCTCATTGGTTTCCATGAATTGATTCAGTTCTTCTTTGCTCTCCTTGTTGATCCAAGCATTCTTAAGCAAGGTGGTCTTTAGCTTCCAGGTGTTTGAGTTCCTTCGGAACTTTTCCTTGAGATTGAGCTCCAGTTTCAAAGCATTGTGATCTGAGAATATGCAGGGAATAATCTCAGTCTTTTGGTATCGGCTGAGTCCTGATTTGTGACCCAGTATGTGGTCTATTCTGGAGAAGGTCCTGTGTGCTCTTGAGAAGAATGAGTATACTATTGTTTTAGGGTGGAATGTTCTGTATATATCTATGAGGTCCATCGGTCCAATGTGTCATTCAATGCTCTTGTTTCTTTATTGATTTTATGCTTCGATGATCTGTCTAATTCTGAAAGAGGCGTGTTAAGATCTCCTACGATTAGTGTATTCATATCAATATGACTCTTTATCTTGATTAACAGTTTTCTTAAGTAATTGGCTGCTCCCATATTGGGAACATAGATATTTACAATTGTTAGATCATCTTGGTGGATAGTCCCTTCAAGGATTATGTAGTGACCTTCTGTATCTCTGACTACAGTCTTTAGTTTGAAGTCTAATTTATCTGATATGAGAATCGCTACCTCAGCCTTCTTTTGAGTCCCATTGGCATGAAAGATGCTCCTCCACCCCTTCACTTTCAGTCTGCGTGTATCTTTAGGTTCAAAAACTGTCTCTTGTAGATAGCATATGGATGGGTCCTGTCGTTTTATCCAATCTGCAACCCTGTGCCATTTTATGGGTGCATTTAAGCCATTCACATTGAAAGTGATTATTGATAGATACGTTTTTATTGACATCAAGTTACCTTTGAAGTGTTTCTTTCTGTATACTGTCTCTATATTTGTGTTCAATGCTATTCTTGGGATTTTTCCTCTTTTATAGAACCCCCCTTAATATTTCCTGCAGTGTCGGCTTGGTGGTTGCATAGTCTTTTAAGCCTTGCCGGTCTTGGAAACTCTTTATCTCTCCATCCATTTTGAATGTCAGTCTTGCTGGATAAAGTATTCTTGGCTGCATGTTCTTCTCATTTAGTGCCCTGAATATATCTTGCCAGCCTCTTCTGGCTTGCCAGGTCTCTGTGGACAGGTCTGACATTATTCTGATTGGCTTCCCTCTGTAAGTAAGGAGCCTCTTTTTCCTGGCGGCTTTCAGGAGTTTATACCTACAATTATAATTTCTCAATTTGACTATCAGGTGTCGTGGTGTTTTTTTTGGAGTGTATAATCCTGGGTGGAGACCGTTCAGCCTCTAGTACATGAACGCTGGTTTCATTCGCGAGATTCGGAAAATTTTCATGAAGGACTTGTTCCACTCTATCTTCTAGACTTCTTTCTTTCTCCTCCCCTTCAGGAATTCCAATAATTCTGACGTTGGAATGCTTCATGGCATCATTTATTTCCCTGATTCTGCTTTCGTGGGTTCTAAGCTGTTTGTTCCAGGCTTCCTCCTGATCCTTTCTCTCTATCTGTTTGTCTTCCAGATCACTAATTCTATCTTCTTTCTCAGTCACCCTAGCTTTGAGAGAGTTTAGATTAGATTGGAACTCATTGAGAGCATTGTGGACCTCCTCCCTGGTAGCTTTAAGCTCCGCCCTAATATTGTGAACATCCTGTCTGGTCTCTTTAAGTTCAGCCCTAATCAATTCTGTTTTGTCATCCATGGCTTTCTCCAACCTAGCTATTGCCTGGATAATTGTTAGCCTGAATTCTCTTTCTGACATATTGTCTATGTTGATAGCCGTTAGCTCTGTTACAGAAGGTCCATCCTCTGTATTTTTCTTCTGTTGGGCATTCCTCCTCCTAGTCATTTTGGTGGGAGAAGACTGAACAGATGTAGCTGGATATATCAACTCTGGTGCAGTCAAGGTGCACCCTGGAACACTTCTGAGCAATCAGAATTCCCCACCCAAACGAGAGACAAAAGAAAAGAAAAAGGAAAGGAAGAAAAACAAAAAGAAAAAAAAAAGAGATAGAGAGAGAGACAGGAAAGATAGGGAAGAAGAAAGAGAAGGTTCAGCCCAGATGGGTCCCAAGGTAAGATTTATGAAGTAGACAAACAAAAAGAGATAAAAAGACTGATACGATTATATGGCAAGAGAAAGAAAAAAATATATTAATATGCAAATAAAGAAAGAACCTCGTCAAAAAGAACCACAAGTGTGAAATTTATATGCTATCAGGACAAACTCAAAAAACACAGAAACACTGGTGGAAGAGGATGGGAGAGTTCTTATAAATTCTTAGTGTGTGCGAGGAAGGTTGTTTTAATTCTTCCTGGATGTATCTTGATATCTTTGTTAAAGGTCTCAACTTTCCTAAGATAAAGGGGATTAAAAATTGGTTTACCTATAGGGGTAGTATTGATTGGGGAAAAGGGATTACTTTGAACTTAACTCTATATGAATATTAGAGGATAAAAATAAAAAGGAATATACTAGACTAAACTAAACTAAATTTAAAAAAAAAGGAATTCAAAAAATAAAAATGCAAAAGAAAAACATAGGTGTATATATCAAAAAGTTCAGGTTAGAAAGGTATTATGGAATTTGTACAGCTCGCTGTGATGGTAAATACGTTAAAAAATTACCTATGTGTAAATATATATATATATATATATATATATATATATATACCGTAATAGTGGAAACGAGTGAATAATACAAGTTTTCCTATGACGTAGTGGTGGTTTTGTTGTAGTCCTTTTTTTTTTTTTTTTCTTTCTTGGTTGGTTTTCTGGGGTAGGGGCCTGCCACGTGGGTTGTCAATCAATGATGTTTCTTGAGTTGAGTCCCCCTGCCCCCCTCAAGGGGGTGGGCTCTGGGGAAACTGGTTTTTTTCAGGCTTTTGTTCTCTGGCATTTTTTTTTTGCTTCACTTTTTTTCCTCTCACCTTGACCGCCTTTGATGGTTTTAGTAGTATTAGAAGAAATCAAACCACACCCTGATCTCCGTCTCAGAGAGAAGCCTCAGTCTGGGTACAGAAGCTGAATAAATTCCCCCTTGTTTGCTGGCAGTGCAGATTCCAAGTTGCAGACCCTGGGGGCACGGGATCTTTTGCTCGTCCCCAAAGCCAAGGCAGTGTTGGCTGTCTGGGAGCTCCCGACCGCCAGAGAGGTTTCAAGCAGCGATCGCACACTGAGATTTTGCCACCGGCCAGGGCTGGGAGTGCCCGGATTGCGCGCACCTCTTTTCAGAGGCGGCTGTGGGTTGGGCGCGCGTCTGGGGCACTGAGACCGGGGCGCTGGTCCGTAAGCCGCAGGCTGGGCTTTTGCGCGCCTCTGTCCTGGGAAGAGTTTCGCGCGCACGCGGCTTAGACTTTGAAACAATGGCGTAGGTCAAGAAGCGCCCCCGGGCCTTAGAAACCCAGGAGAGCTGGAGGGATGTGCGCGCGCATCTCAAGCTTTGTGGTAGGGCTAGCGTGGGTTCTGAAGACCAGCGGAGCTCCCATCCCCTCACAGGAGCCAGAACCCACTCGCTCTGGGGCGCACTGGCGGCTTAGGGACCAGGAGCTTGTTTCTCCGCTGCACTCTCTCTGCCTCAGCGCCGGGGAGGCCGTCTGGGACCGGGGACTTAAGCCCCGGTCCCTAGGCGCCCCAATTCACACAATTTCCCCCCGCCATCCTTTGCTCTTTTGGAGTGCTTTCAACCAGTCTCCAAGTTAATGCTGGTCCCCAGACGCAGGGCACTCTCGCTCGTATTGGGGTATTACTCTCCCACCGGTCGCCTCTGGTGGCTCCCTCCCCCTTTTGTTTATCTTCCGATATCAGTCCGCTGTTCCCATTCCACTTTACCTGCTCACTGGAGTCTTCTGCCCCTGTAGAGATCCAGACGTGTATAATTCTGATCTCAGGCTTATTTCATGGGTGATTGGAGTTCTTTGGTAGGTAATCAGCTCACTTTGGGGTACCAGCTCAAAAGACGCCTCTTCCTACTACCCCGCCATCTTGTCCCCCCCCAAGAAACCTATCTCTTAACAGTCTTCTTTTTATTATTCTGATTGCCTAATTGAAAATGACTCTCACCCCAGTCACTGTCTTACATATTACTCCATTTTATTTTCTTTATCGAATTTGCTCCAACTCAAATGAACTCATGTGCTTAATTGTACTGATTGTTTTTTTCTCCCAGTTAGGGTTCCAGTGAGGCCAGGTGTCTTGAATATCCAGGCACAAAGTAGGAAGACAACAAATATCAGTCGTAGGAATGAGTGGATTATGTTAAGGAGAAAGTCTCAATTTGGGGATAATGAGTCTTTAACATCTTTCTAACATTTTAAAATGTTGTTTCATAAACAGGAGACAGGCTTGGGATTAGAGAGCATTTGGCAGAAGCTAGAAATCATAACTGCTCTTTATAACTTTATAACTACTTAAGCTGTTTCCTTTTTCATTTTATATGTGTGTGTGTGTGTGTATGTATAAACATCTTTTTATTATATATATACACTTTTTAATGAGTGTGTTAAGAGAAAATAATAAGTAAATGAGTGTACAGGTGTTGGAAAGCTATGGCAGTGATTTTGAATGTTACAGTCCATCATCAATGAAAATAAATGAAAGAATATTTTGTACTGGAGGAATAACTAAAATGTGCTTAAAATGCAATTAAACAATTCAGTTGAATAGCAAGGCTCTATGGGAGTTCACCAAGAAATCTGTCATGGTTCCTACTCTCAATTCTAAAGGGAAAACAACATATATTAATTGCAGTTGTTACATGATTAATGATCAAGATACAGATTATAATGCAAAGGGAATCAATTTGGGCTTGGGTAGAAGGAAAAAATAGTTTAATAGGGGTAGAATTCAGTTGTGTTCTAAAAATAGACTCCCGCTACACACCCACCTATTGATTCAACCAACATCAGTTGATATCCTACAGTGAGGAAAATAATGTACCACGCATTCTGGCAGAAACTACCCTAAGAAAATTCCTCCTGCTCTGAGAGCAATCATAATCTAGTGAGGGACTGACTTACAGTACTTAACTCCTATATAAGTTAATATAAGGTGAAAGATGATTCAGAGAAAAGAGTGACCAAATTGCATCTGAGGGGGAATGATCAAATCAAGAAAAACTTCCTACAGGTGATGGCTCTTGAGTTAACTCTTTTTTTTTTCCCAAAGACTTTATTCATTCACTTGACAGTGATCACAAGCAGGCAGAGAGGCAGGCAGAGAGAGAGGAGGAAGCAGGCTCCCCACTGAGCAGAGAGCCCGATGCGGGGCTCAAACCCAGAACCCCTAGATCATGACCTGAGCCGAAGACAGAGGCTTAACCCACTGAGCCACCCAGGTGCCCCCCTTGAGTTAACTCTTGAAGGAGGAATAATATATATGCATAGTTGGGCTGCTGAAGGATGGGTGACAAGCTAAGCTGAATAAAAGTAGAAGCAAGTATCAATATGGAAACTGACTTGATCAGCATGAATGGAAGCTGGCTCAATTAATGTAGAGGGTTCAATATTGGGAAGTAGAGAGACAATTTTAACTAAGTAACAAATGGTCAGAGTAGGCTACATCTAGGTTTGGTGGGTTCTAAAGCTTATGTAATTTGGGTCCCTTTTTAGAGAAATACTATAAAATTTTGAATGCCATTTTAGGTGTAAGTAAAAATATTTAGAAAGAGAAAAGCAACCTCAACCAACTTCAAGTTTTAGAGAACTGACAAACATTTTTAACATCTAAAAAAATAACATTTTTATTAAATCACCATTTGAACACCTCCACAGTACCTTTCTTTATACAAGTTATGCTGACACTTGTTGATTGCCTCTTCATTAGATAACGGCTTAGTAATTTAAATGTCTATGGGAAAAAGAGAGGGATGATTGCTTTTAACCTGTAGTGTGATAGGAATTTATTTTTTTCATTGCTAGTTTAAAACAAGTTCTTTCAGCTTCACAACTCATTATAAATAATGTCATGCAAATTTTTAGGATTGTCAAATTTGATAAAACTGCTATTGAGTTTCTTTCATATGTAAGTTGAAAGATTCTTTGACACTTCAAATTTTCTTGGGCAATGACTAATCTTAGGCACGCTTTGAATTGATGGTACTCATTAACAAATTTGTCATCAGTGTATTCATTATAATAGCAAATTACAAATTTTGTGTTATCTTTGTCAGTTTCAGATAACTTGTCAACTTTTCTTCAGTCAGATTATAAAAAGACCTATGACTGTGATCCCTCCAATGCCATCTGACATGAAGCAAAATCAGAGTGGAAGGAAAGAGGGGTCCTAACTGAATCTAGTTAACATATGATACTTTTGTAAGCTTTTCAGAAATTCATGGCCATATGAACACACGGTTATGGTCCTGCCTGAGTCTTGGAAGGAACCGAAGCAAGTGAGATCACAGGTCTCGTTCAATTAACTTCACAGAAATCCAACCTCTAGGTGAGGTCTTTGAGATTTCTGAATGCCAGAATGAGGAGAGTATATTTGATTATATTTGATGAAGAAAGAAAGTTATAAAAAATTAATTATATTTGATGAAGAAAGTTATATTTGATGAAGTTATATTTGATGAAGAAAGAAGACATATAGAATAAGGGATGTAAACTAAGGGAATATAAAAATGCTAGTGTGGATTTTAAAAATGTGAATTCTAGAATAAATTTCCATACAAAGTGACATGCTAGTGGTCCAAGGACAACCGCTCTTTTAGGGGTGAACTTTGCTTACCTCTAAGACACTACTCCTATAAAGGAGCTATGAATACAATGACTACTACCTTATTTTGCAGCAAACTGCATGAGTCAGATTAACACCCTCCAGGACAATGCCAATCCTAGAGAATTGAAAAAGCAGTAACAAAAGGTTAAGGGAAAATGTCCTAATGTGTTCAACAGTGAAAAGTACAGATCATTTTAGGGTTTATCAACTAACTGCACCTTGAAACTAAAATTTTCATGGAAAAGCAAGCACTGGATCATGCTGCAGATAAAAGTTTGGAGCTAAGTTTCTCCAGAGGTTCGTTCTGGAGGAAAGAAACTGAAGTCTATTTTTTATCACTAGTGCATAACCATTTCAGTGGTATGCTCTGTATGACTCTAGAGAATCTCCTTTACCTTCTGAAAAGGGAAGCATAGCAATAAAGCAAAATGATACACAGGAGTAAGGTTAAGCAACAAAAATTAGATGGCTTTAAAAAATAGATGGCTTTTGTTTGTTTTTCTGTTCTTTTGTTTTAAAGAGTAACTTATATTCACGTTCAGGAGGTCTAGTCAAATTATTTCATAGTGTTTGTTAGTGGTTACTAAGTAAGTTGATAATGGTCACCATATGTGAGCATTTACAAGGAGCTATTCTAACTTAGTCTGCATTTCCAGCTCCAGGCAAAATGTCGAATGAGGGTCACAAATTTGCCCATGTCTCAACTCAGACTGGCAAAGAAAAGGAAATGACTCTTATAGAATAAAAGAGACTTATGAGAAATAACAATTAAACATAATGTAGAGACCGTGTTGGTGAAGGGGGTGAGCTAGTTTCTTGTCTCACGGAGTCTAAGAATGAATCTCGTGGACAGAGGAGAGTGTACCTGTGATAGAGTTTTATTAAGCAAGGATACAGAAAAAGGTCTCAGGAGTGAGAGGGGTCCCAACAGGGTTGCCACTGAGGGCTTTTAGGGCTGGTCTTTATAGAGGACTAACCAGGGAATTTAAATCTTTTTGACTTCTCTACTTGACAGCCCTTTGGGTAAGCAGGACTAGTGATAACATCTTTATAGGCTTACTTCTTTCTAGGGTCTGTTTATTCACTGTTGACCACCGAAGACTGTCATAAATAAGACTCCCCCCACTCCAGACAACTAGGGTAGGGTGATCTGCAGTGTTCCCTTATTTCTGGTTTCCTTACACGTCCACATCTCTGGGATTTCTGTGAGTCTGATCATGGAGCCTCCTACCTACATCTCCCTACCAAGTCCTGTCTGCCCCTTTCTCACTAGGATCTTGACTGGACCAAGATCAACTGTAAAAATTTGTTGAAAAAACCAGATCAGTTGAAATATAGACTATTAAGTGATAGTACAGAATTAACATTAATTCTGGGAAGTGTGATGATGGCATGGTGTTTTTGTTAACTAAAAGTCTGTATCAGGCTTAAAGTATTTTAGATGGAATGACATGATGTCTGGTATTATAATTAAAATAATCCAATACCCAGATTATAGAGTTAGGACCTGATAGCAGAATCAAACTGGCCAAAGTCTGATGATTGTTGAAACTCATAATGCAGACAAAGGTGTTCACTACCTGATTTTCTCTGCTTTTGTGTAGGTTTGGAAAGATAGAGGATTAGTTTTCTCATCCTCAGTGTTTCCCTTTTCTCCTTGTTGTGGCCCCAGCACTGTGCCCCTCTTTCTCAGTAGTATATTGAGTGGTGGTCTTTGTTTCTTTTGAATAGCAGCACAGAAGACACACTAACATGGACTGAGAATGAATCTGAAACTTACCCATAAATACATTCTGTGCAGGGTCTACATATACTGCCATGGGTATATCATGAATATAGTTAGATAATATTATTTCTTAGTTATAATTTTAGAACAATGAATGTATTAAAAATTGACTTCATACTAATGGAAAACTTTGGTTGAATAAAATATTCCGATGATAAATATAATGTATTGAGCTACTCTGAACTAGGCACAGCTTACTATTCTCCCTTAATATTCCCATTAGTTTTGTGAGGATAATAACATTATCTTCATTTTATAAATAATGAATTGCAGTAAAGTAACTTGTTCTTTGTGATTCCATGGCCTGATATTTTGTTTGTTTTTCTGTTAAGTTCTTCCAGGTCATTTCTGTGATTATTTGATTCTAATTTAAAAGAAACAGAGAGAAAAGAGGAAGAATGTTTATTGCTTCTGTCCATTGTTAAAGGCAGAAAATATGCTAGACATTTCATAAATATTATGTAATTTCACAGCAAGCTTGTGAGGTAGTCAGAAACACTGATTTTTTTTCTCAATATTACAGGTGAGAAACTGAGTATGAACCTTGTCAAGTAATTTCTGCAAGACCACATAACTGGTAAATTTGTATCATCCTATCTAACATTGTCTGTTTCTGAATCCTGTGTCTTTCACCAAGACTATATAGCTGTTATCTTAGAGATAAGTAATAAATCTGTTCATTCTAGAACTATATATGGAACACTGACTATGTAGCCAGCCATGTGTTGCCTGCAAGGAAGAGTATAAGAAAGGTTTGATGAAGTGATTCCTGCACCTAGAGAAGTGTGTAATCTAGCTGAGGAGAGAAGAAGCATAAGCATACACAGTAACAGATAATATGAGAATGTATGAATTAAACTAACATTTTAAGAAACTAAATTTGGGCCCTTGTTAAAATGCAAATAGCACTGTGAGAGTTTTGCACTCAAAACCCAATAGTATATATTGGGAAATAGTTAATGAACAAGTATTCAAATGGTGCTGGGAAAACTGGACAGCTATATGTAGAAGAATGAAACTCGACCATTCTCTTACACCGTACACAAAGATCAACTAAAAATGGATAAAAGACCTCAACGTGAGACAGGAATCCATCAGAATCTTAGAGGAGAACATAGGCAGTAATCTCTTTGATATCAGCCACAGCAACTTCTTTCAAGATACGTCTCCAAAGGCAAAGGAAACAAAAGTGAAAATAAACTTCTGGGACTTCATCAAAATCAAAAGCTTCTGAACAGCAAAGGAAACAGTCAAAAAAACAAAGAGGCAACCCACGGAATGGGAGAAGATATTTGCAAATGACAGAACAGACAAAAGGTTGATATCCAGAATCTATAATGAACTCCTCAAACTCAACCCACACGAAACAGACAAACACATCAAAAAATGGGCAGAAGATATGTACAGACACTTCTCCAATCAAGAAATACAAATGGCTATCAGACACATGAAAAAATGCTCATCATCATTAGCCCTCAGGGAGATTCAAATTAAAACCACATTGAGATATCACCTTACACCAGTTAGAATGGCCAAAATTAACAAAACAGGAAACAACATGTGTTGGAGAGGATGTGGAGAAAGGGGAACCCTCTTACACTGTTGGTGGGAATGCAAGTTGGTGCAGCCTCTTTGGAGAACAGTGTGGAGATTCTTCAAGAAATTATAAATAGAGCTTCCCTATGACCCTGCAATTGCACTCCTGGGTATTTACCCCAAAGACACAGATGTCGTGAAAAGAAGGGCCATCTGTACCCCAATGTTTATAGCAGCAATGGCCACAGTCGCCAAACTATGGAAAGAACCAAGATGCCCTTCAACGGATGAATGGATAAGGAAGATGTGGTCCATATACACTATGGAGTATTATGCCTCCATCAGAAAGGATGAATACCCAACTTTTGTAGCAACATGGACGGGACTGGAAGAGATTATGCTGAGTGAAATAAGTCAAGCAGAGAGAGTCAATTATCATATGGTTTCACTTATTTGTGGAGCATAACCAATAGCATGGAGGACAAGGGGCGTTAG
The DNA here is from genome assembly GCF_020171115.1 of Neogale vison. Classification (NCBI taxonomy): domain Eukaryota; kingdom Metazoa; phylum Chordata; class Mammalia; order Carnivora; family Mustelidae; genus Neogale; species Neogale vison. The sequence continues at coordinate 158,587,643 of NC_058091.1, read as the reverse complement.
AGAGGAGTAGGGAATTTGGGTAAATTGGAAGGGGAGGTGAACCATGAGAGACTATGGACTCTGAAAAACAGTCTGAGGGGTTTGAAGTAGCAGGGGGGGGGTGGGAGGTTGGGGTACCAGGTGGTGGGTATTATAGAGGGCATGGCTTGCATGTAGCACTGGGTGTGGTGAAAAAATAATGAATACTGTTTTTCTGAAAATAAATAAATTGGAAAAAAACAAAGATCAATTATTTTTTCTAAGATAGGAGTTTGACAAATTATGCACTTAAATTTTTTCCTATTTTTAGCATTTAGTATTATTGTTCCTGGGAGTTCATAGTTAAAGGGGTTGGAAATAAAAATGAATTATACCATTAAGAAAACTTGAATCAATAGGTGAACAAAGGGGAACACTTCAGTACAAAATATTAAGGTTTGTTCAACTCAATAATTCTGGAGATCAAAAATATAGTAGTTAAAGTAAACCATTAAGGAAAACAGTGTGGTTCTTTTAGTCTTAAAATATTCACTCTGTTATCTTCAAGACACAGACTGCATATACCATATACGGAAGTTTGTATTACAGATACGTTTAAGTAACCATCCCCAACATTGTAAGGGAAAATGGGAAATACTCTAGTCATGTGGGATATCTTGCCAGAATGGTAATCAGGAGATATGGGATACAGCCCTGGATCTACCCTAATTAGCACAATGCTCTCATACATTCCCCTCCCAAGACTCAAGTTTTCACCTATAAGGAATGCAATGATTGAAATAGGTGGTCTATGAGATTCCTTCCAATTTGACTTCCAAGGTTTTTGTAAGGTACATAATGTAAGACCCACAAGATGTTTGTTGCCTTTTATATGTGTAGGGGGTGTATCAATAATTAACACCTGAAGTACAGCTTTCTTCATATGTGTTATCAGAGCCATCACATTTGTAGCCAAAAGGGTGGAACTAGTTGATGTGTGCCCATTGGTCTTGCTCAGATATAGAGACAGTGCCATGATTTTGTGACTTCATCCGTGGTAGGAAATTTCTTGTCCAAGGATATACCTGGACCCCAAAACTGGAGAGGTGCCTTGGTCATTGTTTAATTCTTTTCACTTATTTCACTGACATCCCATATTAATTTCTTTGACAGCATGAAGATAGGAACAATACTGGGAAAGAGTACCAAAGGGTATCACTTCCAGTCTCACTCTAAGAAAACTTTACTTCATGCTTATAACAAGTGGTAACAGAATTTTTTCCTCCTAAAAAAACCCTCAGTGGCTCTTTGAGAAGTATGAAGGGCAATTCTAGAAGCACGTGAATTTATCTTGCGTCCCAGCATGAAAGAGGAATTCGACCTCCCTGCTTATTAATATCATAGGGACATAGAAGACTTCCATTATAAAGGACATCAGTATTCCATGTTGTATTACCCTGTAGTTACCTACTTGTCTGTTCCTCTCTCTCCCTCCCTCTCTGCATCATATGGAATATCTTTAATGCAGCTGTTACCTTCTTTTTCTCCAGACAAAGGCACTCTACTAGGCTTGACTCCATATTTCATCTGTTTGGCTGAGAATTATTTTATCAGTTCATTTTGTATTTTTCCCATATGCTCATAACATAACTACGCCTCTTTAAAACTATTCACTTAGAATAGATTTCCGCTCCCCCCAATTACTGGAATGGATTTTAAGATCTGTGACCCTTCACCTGAAGTTAATGAATATTATTACTGTGGCTGTTCATGGCAGTTAGACATATCACCTTCAATATTATTTCTTTTGCCCATCTCTAAAACAGTGACTGCAGGTCTACTGAAGCTTTCTGCTTAATAACTTCATCCTGCAAAAATGAAAATTATTCACGGAGGGATCATTTATTCCCTTGTTATGTGTACAAAACATTAAAATTCTGCTGTTTTAAAAAACAGGAGCTGTCATAGAGTTAGAGTAAAATTACGAGAGTGTTCTGGTTAAAAAGTGACACTTAGAAGGAAAATACAACACTTTAATAAGCTTAGGAAAGGTGCCAGGAATTTAGTCCCTTTTGAAAAATATTGGCTATGCCAATTCCAAAGGATGCCAGGCATTTTCTCTCCGCAACAACCCTGGAACTGCGATATAAGTACAGTACTTTGAAAGGTGTTTGCAGGATTATGGAAAGCACATGTAGAATTCAGTTGGTAAAATCTGTTTCTGTCCAGATTAATGAGTGGTGACAAAACATCCGCCATAACCCCCATTTGGATATATTCCTTTAGACTGCCTGAAAACGTACAGATGGCTTTCTTTTTATTTCATTACACATGCATAAGCTTTCTGAGAAAAAGAGGACTTAAAATTATTTCTAATTTTTTTCACAGTTGTGTTTGACTCTTTGAATCTAGCACATTGTTTTAGTCTAGCATACTGTGTTGAAACAGTCTTAACTCTATGGCTTTGTTGCCACAGAAATTAGCTTACCTTTAGGATTGGAGTATGCTGACAAAAATAAGCCTTCTGAATGTCATCTTCAAAATGAATTATATGGCAAACATTTTGCCCGTAGAATGTACCATAGAAAGAAAATGCGGATAATTTTATACTTTGGGCTTTTTCTGCTATAGAAATGTAGCAACCCTACTGAAACCTTTCCCCAAGTAGATATTTGCTTTCTTCTTCTTCTTGTATCAAAGTAAAGCTCTCTCCTTTTCCATGTCTTTTGATTTTTCAAATGTTGTAAGTCTGAAAGGCTACCTTGACATTAATTAATACCCTTTTCATTAAGGAGGGTCTTCTCAGACTACAGCAGAAGCAACGCCAAGAAACAGAAGGCATAATAAGCTATTGGGGCAGGAAGTGAATATCACAACTGAGACTTATAAAACTGATCCTAAATTTGGGAAACAGGAAGATTTTCTATACCTGCTGATGAGGTAGTCAAAAATTCTCGTAGACTTCACTGGCAGAGAAACATATGTGCATGAAAAAGTGTTTTAGAAGCTATTCCTCACACGAGTGTCGGCTGAATGAAATTCAATATCCAAGTGTTGATGAGTCTCTATTACTGTCAGCTGAATGTATTTGTCACTGCCAAATGCTGTACAGCTTCATGAGCCTTCAGTAGAATTCTCTATCAGCCTTACTTGATGTGGGACTCATACCTAAAGCACAGAAGGCTGGTAATTTATCATTTTGACTGGAAATACAGAGAAAAAAGAAAAGCCATATTTAACTGGCATATACTTTTGGAAGTTTGATTCTGATTATTTGAACTTTGGGATAGCTAAAGATTCACAGAACATGCCATTTATTTGTTTTCTAAATACACTATTTTTTAAAGCACTTTTAGGTGCACCACAAAACTAAACAAAAAGTATAGAGGTTTTTCATATACAGCCTGCTCCTACATACACACCACCTCTTCCACCTATTTTATTTTAATATTCAAATAGCACATGCTCTCTCCCCACCCCCTTCCCCATCTTCCATGGGATTGAGTAAGGGACAGGCAGAGCTAGGTATGGAGAAATAGGTAAGGGGCCATGGGATCTGGCTCACAAAATTCAAAAATGCAGGAGATAAGAAGGAAACCAGAGATAAGGGAACAAACCAGACTATCCTGTCCTAGCTGTCAGAGGTCAGGTCTTGTTATATCAGCTACTTGTGACCAACCAATAATTACCAACCCTAAAAAGGAAGTAAGCCATTGAAGATGTTATCATTATTCTTTATTCAATGGTGCTATCAATAGGGATGTTAAACAGGTTTAAGTTCCCTGGTTAGCCTTCTATAAAAGACCATTGCTAAAGCCCTCTGTGGCAATGCTGTTGGGACCCCTCTCACTCCTGAGAGCTTTATTTCTATCCTTGCTTAATAAAACTTGTATCAGTTTACTCACTCTCCTTTGTTTGTTCGTGAGATTCAGTCTTTGACTCCATGAGACAAGAACATAGCTCTCCCGCATCAGAATGTGCCAGTCAAATAGCTTGACTTTATAATTAAGGAAATTTTCAAGGCTATCATCTTGATTGAAGATCCATTCTCATTATTCAGAACCTTATATGTAGACGCAGTAGATTTAGGAAATCGGGGTGAATGTATGCTGACTCCAGGTTGACTACTCTGGATTATTTTTCTTTCTTTCTTTCTTTCTTTTTTTGCATTTTAAAAACTAAAACTCTGATCTCTTCTGATGGAGTGCAGATAAGACATAGAGTAACGTGAGGGTATTCATTGAGTTTTGGTTAATGTATGTTTATTTTGATTTGTAAGTAAAGCTGGAACTAGGGCAAAGGGGCTAGGACTTTGTCTCAGGGCATTAAAATTGAAGGGAGGAAAATAATGATAATACTGCTCATTTTAAAACTGCAGTAACCGTGTAAATAGGAATCTGTCAGAAAGTGGGGTAACTTATTTGTGTGAAATACGTCATGAATTTTAATTCAATTAACTTGAGTTTATCACAGTGTCTTTAGTATTTTTTACCTACTTTGACATCCAAAATCTTACTTTGACCTTTGACATCACACAAATGTATATCAACTCTTACTTGTTTACAGACCAATTTTGCTTTCAAAATTTTCTTATTAAATATCAATTCTGGAGTGTCTGTACGCTCAGTGGGTTAAAGCCTCTGCCTTCGGCTCAGGTCATGATCTCAGGGTCCTGGGATCAAGCCCCACATTGGACTCCCTGCTCAGTGGGGAGACTGCTTCTCCCTCTCTCTCTCTGCCTGCCTCTCTGCCTACTTGGGATCTCTGTCAAATAAATAAATGAAATCTTTAAAAAAATAAAATAAATTTCAATTCAATCCACTTGAGTCTGTTGCTGATACTGATTTTATCTCAGAGGCACCTGCACTAATTTGAACTAACTGAATTAAAATAAAAAGATTTTGTCAGCAGAAGTTTTTTTAAAATTAACACTGCATCGAATTCAGTTATTCTAAAAATAAGAAATATAGTTGTTAAGTACTTTTTCAGTTCATCTGAGTTAGATGACATAGACTGAAAAAGAGTGCCAACTCTTTTTTGTACAGGGATTTTGAAGTCTAATGTTTATCCTATCTTGGCATCAAGGAGTTTGTAAGAATCGTTCAGCAAAGATATCAATGAGCCGATGAATAGTGTATCTCCCCTGTGGGATTTTTAATAAGTCACTAATCCACTTGGGAAAGAAAGCATTAAACAACCATGTTTATTAGGTTAAAAATGCTGTTGTGAACCCTCTACCACCCCAAAGACAGAAAATGTTCTCTAGTAATTTTTAAGTAGGGAATGGTGGTGATCACTAGCCAACTTTTTGAATTAACATACCCAAAATTACCTCATCGAGTTTTGATGCCCTCCAAAAAGGGACTGCCTCTCAACCAAAAACTCAAACATAAATAAGTGCAATAAATTTGAACCACACTCCCCCATCTGCAATACTTAATTGTCCAACAAGTACAAGCTGGTTTGCAATAAATAAATTTGGGTGGGCCTATACTGGCAATTTTAGATGTATTAAAGAGATAACTATTAGCATAAATTTTGTTTCTGCAAAGAAGACACCTAATGAGAACATCTGAGAAGAAATATGATTTTTGCTGTTGGATGCAGAATATCTTGGGAAAGAATAATCATGAAGAAAGTCTTATATATTCATAGGTGTAATAATATCTAACGATTAAATAAAAGACACATTTTTATATTTGGAAAGAGACTTGTAGTTATTTGCTATATTTTTCACAAGAGAGAAAGATTTGCCTCTGTAGTTATTTTTACTGTGAGGTCCTTATCTCCAAACTTTAATGTTTCAAAAGTCCTTTTCTGCTGAGATGTACAGATGGCATCAGGATAACCTTTGATACTACAATCAGGTCAAAATGAAAGAGGAGAAAGAGAGAGACAGAGTTTTCAATTTAGGAATACTGCGTTGCAGATGCAAAGCCTTATCTAGTGTTATTACATGATTTGAAGCCTTAGAATTAAAGAAGAAAGCAAAATTTAAAAAGCTTTGAATAGTCTAGGGACGCCTGGGTGGCTCAGTTGGTTGGACGACTGCCTTCGGCTCAGGGCGTGATCCTGGAGTCCCGGGATCGAGTCCCGCATCAGGCTCCCAGCTCCATAGGGAGTCTGCTTCGCTCTCTGACCTTCTCCTTGCTCGTGCTCTCTCTCACTGTCTCTCTCTCTCAAATAAAAAAAAAAAAATCTTTAAAAAAAAAAAAAAAGCTTTGAATAGTCTATAAAAAAGAGAAAACCATTATAAGTTCCTTATTCACAAAGTTGTACTGTAAACGTGATGCCAAAAATATTCATGCTGCATAATTATCTATGTAGAAAACTGCAAAGAGGGTTATATATTTAAAATAATTATATATATGTGTGTATATGCATATATTTATGTATATATACAGTTATTTTAAAAACATCTTCTGGAATTAACAAAGGAATGTAGCAATTGCATAGATTCAGGATTTTCACGTAAAAATAAATCATATTTTTATATACTAGCAATGAACAAATCAAGTTGTAGCAATGGAAATCAAAATTTAAAATACAATAGCATTTATAATACCCCTGAATTGAAATATTTAGGTATATATCTAAAAAATCATGTATGAAGAAAGCAATAAAAGACTGAAATAAATGGAGAGACATACTGTGTTCGAGGATTGGCAGACTCAGAATAGCAAAAATGTCAATTCTTCTCAAATTGATCTACAGGCTTAATGCAATCCTCATCAAAATTCCCACAGGATTTTTTGTAGATATATATAAGCTGATTTTAAAATTTATGTGGAAAAGTAGAGTATGTATAATATAAAAAAAACACTTTTAAAAGAGGACTAAGGTTAGAGGAATCATACTACCTGATACTGAAACTAACCAGATAGCTATGATAATCAAGGTAATGTGGTATTGGTTGGTGGATAGACGTGTAAATCAATGGAACAAATAGAGTGGAGAATAGACCCAAATATCTATGGCTAATTAATTTTCCTTAAGATTTTATTTATTTATTTATTTTTATTTTTTTTAAAGATTTTATTTATTTGACAGACAGAGATAGCAAGCAGGCAGAAAGGCAGGCAGAGAGAGAGCTGGGGAAACAGGCTCCCCGATGAGCAGAGAGCCCATTGTGGGGCTTGATCCCAAAACCCTGGGATCATGACCTGAGCTGAAGGCAGAGGCTTTAACCCACTGAGCCACCCAGGCGCCACTAAGTGATTTTTGACAAAGATTCAAAAGAATGAAACTCGACCATTCTCTTACACTGTACACAAAGATCAACTAAAAATGGATAAAAGACCTCAACGTGAGACAGGAATCTATCAGAATCTTAGAGGAGAACATAGGCAGTAATCTCTTTGATGTCAGCCACAGCAACTTCTTTCAAGATACGTCTCCAAAGGCAAAGGAAACAAAAGTGAAAATAAACTTCTGGGACTTCATCAAAATCAAAAGCTTCTGCACAGCAAAGGAAACAGTCAAAAAAACAAAGAGGCAACCCACGGAATGGGAGAAGATATTTGCAAATGACAGTACAGACAAAAGGTTGATATCCAGAATCTATAATGAACTCCTCAAACTCAACCCACACGAAACAGACAAACACATCAAAAAATGGGCAGAAGATATGAACAGACACTTCTCCAAACAAGAAATACAAATGGCTATCAGACACATGAAAAAATGCTCATCATCATTAGCCTTCAGGGAGATTCAAATTAAAACCACATTGAGATATCACCTTACACCAGTTAGAATGGCCAAAATTAACAAAACAGGAAACAACATGTGTTGGAGAGGATGTGGAGAAAGGGGAACCCTCTTACACTGTTGGTGGGAATGCAAGTTGGTGCAGCCTCTTTGGAGAACAGTGTGGAGCTTCCTCAAGAAATTAAAAATAGAGCTTCCCTACGACCCTGCAATTGCACTCCTGGGTATTTACCCCAAAGATACAGATGTCGTGAAAAGAAGGGCCATCTGTACCCCAATGTTTATAGCAACAATGGCCACAGTCGCCAAACTATGGAAAGAACCAAGATGCCCTTCAACGGATGAATGGATAAGGAAGATGTGGTCCATATACACTATGGAGTATTATGCCTCCATCAGAAAGGACGAATATCCAACTTTTGTAGCAACATGGACGGGACTGGAAGAGATTATGCTGAGTGAAATCAGTCAAGCAGAGAGAGTCAATTATCATATGGTTTCACTTATTTGTGGAGCATAACCAATAGCATGGAGGACAAGGGGCGTTAGAGAGGAGTAGGGAATTTGGGTAAATTGGAAGGGGAGGTGAACCATGAGAGACTATGGACTCTGAAAAACAGTCTGAGGGGTTTGAAGTGGCGGGGGGGTGGGAGGTTGGGGTACCAGGTGGTGGGTATTATAGAGGGCACGGCTTGCATGGAGCACTGGGTGTGGTGAAAAAATAATGAATACTGTTTTTCTGAAAATAAATAAATTGGGAAAAAAAAAAGTAAATCCAAGAAGGAAGTATAGATAGTCCTTTCAACAATTGAATATCCATAGGTTCAAAAGAAAAAAACTAAAGGTTCAATTTAGACCTCTTAGATCACATAAAAATTAATTCAAGGGGTGCCTTGGTGGCTCAGTCAGTTAAGAGTCTGACTCTTGATTTTGACTTACGTCATGATCTCGGTGTTGTGGGATCGAGGAGTCTGTTTGGGATTCTCTTCCTCTTCCTCTGCCCCTCCCCCAACTCACAGGTACACGTGCTCTCTCTCTCTCTCCCAAATAAATAAATAAATACATCTTTAATAAAATTTACTCAAAATGGATCACACTCCTATGGTAAAGTGTAAAACTATAAAACTTTTAGAAAAAAATAAAAGAAAACCTTCATTGCTCAGGGTTAGGCAAAGAATTCTTAGCCTCAACACCAAAGGAATGGTATATAAAAGAAAACATTGAAAATTAGATTTCATTAAAATTTAAAACCACTGCACTGTGAAAACCCTGTTAATGGAGGGAAGAAGCAAGTCAGACTAGGAGAAAATACTTGCAAATCAGCTCCAAACAAAAGGACTTTTATCCTGAACATTTAAAGAACTCTCTAGAATCAGCAGTAAAAAGTTAATTAGATATGGACTAAAGACAGGGAAAGCCATATCACCAAAGAGAATGCATAGATTCCAAGTAAGCCCATGAAAGGATATTCGACTTTATTAGTCATTAAGGATATACAAATTAAAGCTACAATGAGATAGTACTATATACCTAAAATAAAGGCTCAGATAGAAATTAGTGACAATACAAAATTCTGGCAAGGATATGGAAGAAGTGGATTCCTCATATGTCACTTGTAGGAATGAAAATGGCACAGTCACTCTGAAAAACATGTTAGCAGTTTCAACAAAATTAAACATACACTTAACCAGATGACCCAGCAACTCCACTCCTAAATGTTTACTTGAGAGAAATGAAGGCATATGTTCACACAACATTCTGTATTGAAATGTTCATAGCAGCATTATCTGTAATGCCCAAAACTGTATAAAATCTAAATGTCCTACAACTGCACTACCATGGAATACTACTCAGCAATAAAATGAAACATTGATACACACAACAACATGTTTGGATCTCAGCTATATGCTGAATTTTAAAAATATCAGTTTCTTTTCTTTTTCAAGATTTCTCTGGCTATTGGGGGTTTTTGTGGTTCCATATAAATTTTAGCATTGTTTTAGGTCTGTGAAAAATGCTCTTGGTATTTTGATAGGGATTGCATTAAATCTGTAGATTGCTTTGAGTAGTATAGACATGTTAACAATATTTGTTCTTCCAATCCATGAGTGTGGAGTGTCTTTCCATCTCTTTATACTGTGTTCAGTTTTTTTTCATCAATGTTGCATAGTTCTCAGGGTAAGGATCTTTTACTTTTTTTATTAGGTTTATAGGTGACATTATTTTTGGTAAAATTGTACAGGGGATTGTTTCCTTAATTTATCTTTCTGCTGCTTCATTACTGATGTATAGAAATGCAACAGATTTCTGCACATTGATTTTGTTTCCTATGATTTTAGTGAATGTATTTGTCAGTTCTAATAGTTTTTTTGGTGGTGCTTTTAGGATTTTCTAGATATTGCATAATGTCATCTGCAGATATTTCTTTCTTACCAGATTGGATGATTTTATTTCATTTTGTTTTCTAGTTGCTGTGGCTAGGACTTCTTATACTATGCTGAATAAAAATGGTGAGGGTGGGCATCCTTGTCTTATTCCTGAACTTAGGGGGAAAACTCTCAGTTTTTCCCACTGAATATGATGTTTCCTGTGGGTTTTTCATATATGACCTTTATTATGTTGAGGTATATTCTTTTTAAACTGACTTTGTTGAGGGCTTTTATCATAAGTGTATGCTGTATTTTTATAGATTTCAAGTTCTATTACAAAGCTGTAGTCATCAAAACAGTACGGTACTAACACAAAAATAGACACACAGATCAATAGAATGACATAGAAAACCTAGACATAAACCCACAATTATATGGTCAACTAATCTTCAACAAAGAAGGAAAGACTATCCAATGGGAAAAAGACAGTCTCTTAAACAAAATGTGTTAGAAAGATTAGTTGGCTACATGCAAAAGAATGAAACTGGGCCAATTTCTTTCATCATACATAAAAACAAATGCAAAATGAATTAAAGACCTGAATGTGAGATAGGAAACCATCAAAATCCTAGAAGAAAGCACAGGCAGTAATGTCTTTGACATTGGCCATAGCAACATTTTTCCAGACATGTCTCCTGAGGCAAGGGAAACAAAAGCAAATATAAACTATAGGGACTATATCAAAATCAAAAACATCTACACAGCAAAGGAAACCACCAACAAGAAACCACCAACAAAACTAAAAGACAACATACCAAATAGGAGAAGATATTTGAAAATGACATATCTGATAATGGGTTAGTATCAGAAACATATAAAGAACTGATAAAACTCAACATCCAAAAAAAATAATCCAATTTAAAAATGGGCAGAAGGCATGAACAGATGTTTCTCTATAGGAGACATACAGATCACCAACAAACACATGAAAAGATGCTCAACATCATTCACCATCAAGGAAATGCAAAAGAAAACTACAGTGAGATACCACCTCACACCTGTCAGAAGAGCTAAAATCAATAACACGAGAAACAACAAATGTTGGAGAGCATGTAGAAAAAAAAGGAACCCTCATACACTATTGATGAGCATGCAAACTGGTGCAACCACTGTGGAAAACAGAAGTTTCCTCAAAAATGTAGAAGTAGAACTACCCTACAACCTACTACCTACTACTACTACCCTACCTATCATACACTGAGTATTTACCCCTCAAATATAAAAACTCTAATTAAAAGGGATACATGCACACCTATGTTTGTATCAGGATTATTTACAATAGCCAAATTATGGAAGCAGTCTAAGTGTCCTTTGATGGATGAATGGATAAAGAAGAAGTGGTATGTATTTACAATTGAATATTATTCAGCCATAAAAAGGAATACAATATTGCCATTTGCAATGACATGGATGGAGCTAGAAAGTACAATGTTAAGGATAATAAGTCAGTCAGAGAAACATAAATACTATGTAATTTCACACATATGTGGAATTTAAGAAACAAAACAAAACACAGAGAAAAAAAGAGAGAGAAAAAAAACAAGAAATAGACTCATAACTATAGTGAACAAACTAATGGCTACTAGAGTGGAGGTGGGTAGTGGGATAGGTCAAACAGGTGATAGGGATTCAGTACACTTTTCGTGATGAGCACTGGGTGATGCATGGAAGTGCTGAACCACTATATTGTACACCTGAAACTAATATCACACTGCGTGTTAACTATCCTGGTAATACATACATATATACATAACGAGTTTCTAAAATTTGCCTCATTTATGACATCATTTATACCACACTTTCAAAATAACAAAATTATAGTGGTGGATAGCAGATCAAAGTTTGTTAGGGGTTCAGGTTTCCCAGATACAGACACAGACACACACACACACACACACACACACACATATATACAGCTATATATAGTATATCCAGCTATATAGGAGTGTATAGCTATAAAGGGACAGGATGAAAGAATTTCTTTCGGATGATGGAACAGTTCTGTATCTTGATCATAGTACTGATCATACAAACCTAGTCATATGATAATATTTCACAATTATTCATCAAAAAAAAAAAAGAATCCATGTAAGCACTGTTGCGATCTGAATAAAATCTGTGCTGCAGTGATGCTGGTTTCCTGGTTAGGTAATTATGATGGTTTTGTTAGATATTGTCACTGGGGGAAGCCAAGTGAAGGACACATGAGGTCTCTCAATACTATTCTTGCAATTACAAGTTAATTTCAAATTGTTTCAAAATAAAATATTGAAAAATGAATGCATGACTGAATGAAAACATATATGCTAAGGAAGTGAGGAAGTAAAGTAAAATAAACAGAGACCTGCAAATATGCTGAATTATTGATTAGTGACAAGAAAAAAAGAAGAAATGAAAATTGAAAATGTGGTTTGCTTTATAATTTTACCCTTCATGTAAAGATATTATGTAAAGCTTAGTATCCTGGTATTATTGAGACTCTAGAAGCATTGAAGATAACTGTTAAATATTTCACAGATCACTCTAGGTTTGGCACAAGACAACAGATGAGCTCAAAGATTAACAAAGTATACAGGTCTTTGCAAGATATCCCCAGCAGGGACATGATCTATGAGCCATTTGTTTCATTCAACCTAAAACATCTGGAAAGCAGGAGTAGTCCCCTGGGACATGAAGAGAAAGAAGACTAGAGTGAAATTCTAGCTGATGACTCGGTATTGGATTTTCATCTTCTGGTGCCATTTATTACAAAGTAAATATACAAATAAAATTTTATTTTTTTCTAGTCGTTTTTATAAGGATCAAAATGGCATGTGATTAAAGGAAATATTTAATGCTCAAGAATTCCTTTAAAAATAGCATGCTATATAAATGCTACAGTTAATATATCCTTCCCATGGGTGGTGACTCCATTCATTTGCCCAACAGGTGCATGTTTGTCAGGAGGAGCTGTTTTCTCCCAAAGTTTTTGTGAAATTGGAGAGGTAAGTACTAATAGTAAAGACAAAAGTGGATGGTGGCTGCCAGTGATCTGTTAGGGATGAAAGACTTACTAGCATGCTTCAGTTGGGGACCACAGATTAAAAGATTCATAATGTGATCTCAAAATATTTGGTACTATTTATGATTATTTTTTCAGAATAAAGGCTTCGTCATGGCTTGCCCTCAGGAAGTTGTATTTCTTCTTTTACCAAAAGAGAACATTGATGCTTTTGATAAAAATAAGTATGCACTCAACCAATCCAACAAACATTGAGTGGCTACTATGTGTCATTACTGTAATAAGCATTGTGCATAGCCAATAAACAATACATAAAGTTTTTGCCTTCATGAGGTTTAGAGCACAAGAGGGAAAGCAAACATTAAAAAAAGATCTTTCACTTGTTTTTTTTTAATATTATGAAGACTATGATATTTTCTAAAAAGAGAGAAAAATGAGAGAAAATGCCATGATATATATAACAAACACAGATGGCCTTTCTGAAGAAGTGACATTTAAACTGAGATCTAAAATATGAGGAGCCATTAGAAAGGTGAAGGCGGAGGGGTCATTTCAAACAGCGGCACTAGCATGTAGAAAAGTTCTAGAGATAGGAAATAGCTTGGAGAATTCAAGGAAGTAAAATAGATGTATCTGAAGGGTAGTAAATGATAGGAATAGTAAATAAAAGTTGGTAAGATAGGTATCAGCCAGATCAAGCCTGGTTTTGTAGATCATGGAACAGACTGTAGATTTTATTTTTAGTGCATTGGTAAGTCATAAAACAGTTTTAGGCAGGGGAATGACAGGACAAACATTTTCACATTTTGAAAGTCTGCTCAGGCTACTGTAGCACCAGCATGAAATCAGGAAAAACAGGAATACATTTGACCCTTTGTATTTGTGTGACTTACCATATCTTAATATTGTGGAAAGAAAGCACAAGATTCATCCATGAGGGTTGGTTTCTCATAATGATTGCATCTCTGATCAAGTGTAGAGCTGTGAACAAATTAATAAGAATACTTCACACTTGTTTAGTGCTTACACTATTGCAAAATATTTTATCTGTATTTTAAGTCATACAACAACCCCAACAGTACATAGACCAGATTTTATTATTTCAAAAGAGAAACAGGTAAATATCTGCAAAAGTCATACGGTCAGTTAATATCTGCAAGGGTACCAGGGCATGGGTTTCTCATTTCTCATTCAGTTATTTTCCAACTCTGCCATGTTAACTTCTGTATTACTTCCCTATCTCAATTTCTCCATATATCTGACATAAATAATAATCTCTCTCTTGTCCAATTATCATAGGAGTTGTGTGGTTCAAATGAGATACAGAACATGCAAAATGTTTAAAAAAATAGGAAGTAGTATCCAAGTATAGTATCTTATAATTCTAAAACCCAGCACTCCTATAAATGCTGGTCAGAATTAAGTGGGATGCATACTTGCATTCATAAAGAAACAGAAGAACAATTTAGCCCCAGGGGGATAATAATCCTAGGAATGCTTCCAGGTAAGAAAGTTTCTCTGTGATTATATCCCAGAATAAGATGATTTTTGCACAAGTGAGAGCAACTCATGCCTGTGACCAACTGTAGAAGAGGGCCTGAGCTTGTGTTTATCTCCCCTTGTACCCATTGTAGGGAGGGCAACACATGAGTCACACAGCAAACAACTGTGGAGCAGAAATTTCTTCTCCAGTGCCTCTGATTTCTTCAATGCCTCTGAAGAAATTTCTTCAGTGCCTCTGAAGAGAAGCAATGGGTTCAATTCATTTGGTCACATGGCATCCCTCATATCCCAATGAATGTATGTCTCAAACTTGGCTCTAATAATCACTGATTCCATAAAGATGTTACTAGGTACTCTGAGAAAACAGTTTCATGTTCACTAAGTTTGGAAATTATAAAGTCTGTATTACTAATGTAGGACTTCATAAAATATTAAAAGCCCCAATAATTCTTGCAGCAATTATTAATCTGCCTCATTATTTTTAGGCTATCACTTTCCAGAAATTTAGAACACCTTTTTTCTCAGGTGAATAACACCTTACACTTTTTGGAATATAGTTGGGAAAACGCCTTATTCCTTTTACTATACATGCTTATATGACCCTTATGCAACCAGAAGTAAACCATATCTTATGATGGTACCACACAACTGCTCCTCTCCTATTAAGAGACAAAGGACTAGATAGGTCCTTATTTAAGAATTACTGACATCCTAAGTTTTCCTCACTGGATTTTCCTAGGTAAAAGAATGGAAGTTAAGAGGCATTCATGGTAATATTATGGCCCTTTGTGATCTAAAGCATGTCCAGATGTGTAAAATTTGAGAGACACAGATGAGTAGTAAGTAATGAAATAAAGGAACCAAGACTATCTTCATTATCAGGTTAAATATGACTTATACGAGAAAACAATCTGCCTAACACATTATGAGGCAGTCATGCCTAGTATATGTCATGGAAGACTGGAGCAACCTAGTAAATGACTGTTGATTCTCTGACTCATGATAGATTTAGAGTCACATCTCGGGGGATATTTCTCCTTAGGAGGTCTGTGTGCATGTGCCCATTCACATGTGTGTGTACAATTATACTACCCAGGAATCCCACCATTGGGTACACACAAAAATGAAATATGTGTAGGGGTGCCTGGGTGGCTTAGTCGGTTAAGCATCAATTCTTAATTTCAGCTCAGGTCGTGACCTCAGGGTTGAGAGACCCCCCCCCATCCAGCTGGATTCTCTCTCTCTCTCTTTCCTTCTCTCCCTTCTCTAAAAAAGAAAGAAAGAAAGAGAAAGAAAGAAAGAAAAGAAGTGCGTATCTGATATCCATACTGCAAGACATGTAAAAAACTTTATAAAAATTTACTTATAATACACAAAACTGAAAATAACACAGATGGCCAACTATACCATGTTTAAATTAATTGCTGTAAATTTATGTGAAGAACAATGAAAAGAACATACTACTACTACCTGGAAAAATGTGACTGCATTTTATTTACATTAATGTTAAAAAGAAATATTATATACTATATTACATTTATGCAAAATTTAAGAAGAGCAAATATTAGTATATGATGGTAGAAATCAGAGCAGCGGTTACCTCAGTGGCTCTTAACTGGAAAGTAGGATGGTTTTAAAGATGTTTCTGACTAATGTGGGTGATAGTTCTACCAGTGTAGCAGGAATTGCCTCTGGCTTGCACAGAAAAGGAATGGCAACTTAGGAGACAGCTGTGTCCAGAATTTCTAAAGGGTGACAGGTGGTAAATACTGGTCTTTAGTTGAACCAGGAGCACTAAGCAACATTGCTAAGGGACAAACTCTAGAGAGAGGAAGGGGAGAAGGGGATGGAAAGGAAGGACCAATCCTCCAGTTACATGCAGCATGGCCACCTCATTTATTTTCCTATAAAAGATACAAGTTGTGGGTCACGTGTCAGTTAAGGTGGCACAGTCAGTTAAGCATCTGACTCTTGGTTTTGGCTCAGGTCATGATCTCACGGTCCTGGGATCTCACCGTCCTGGGTCCTGGGACTGAGCCTTATGGCCAGGATCCTTGCTCAGCAGGGAGTCTGCTTGCATCCCTCGCCCTCTGACTCTCTGCCCCCTCATGTGCACACACACACTCTCTCTAAAATAAATAAATATTTTTAAAAAGAAAAGAAGAACGTCATATATTAAGTGGAATGAATTTTATGCTGTAACTCTTGATGAGAAAGTTAATATGGAATTTTTTTTTTTTTGGTTACTGATGGTATTTCTTCATTTAGGGATTGTTTTGATACACTACCCTCATGCCCAGAACTCAAAAAAATCTATCTGTTAATCACAATTTCTTTCTTTTTTTTTTTAAAGATTTTTATTCATTTATTTGACAGAGAGAGATCACAAATAGGCAGAGAGGCAGGCAGAGAGAGGGAGGAGGAAGCAGGCTCTCTGCTGAGCAGAGATCCCAATGCGGGACTCGATTCCAGGACCCTGAGATCATGACCTGAGCCGAAGGCAGTGGCTTAACCCACTGAGCCACCCAGGCGCCCCTTTTAATCACAATTTCTTAATCAGTATTGAAATCTCATGTGAATTAGCAAGACAAAGAAATGTTGCAAGGATGATTAAAGGAGAAGGAAAAGGATGTAAGATGGTGTAGAAATTGAAAAGGCACAATTCCTCTGGATAACTATAAGAATTTCATTATGGCTAGAATCAGAGGTATTTTATAGATAGGTAGAAAAGGGCAAGAAAAGTAGCAGGGAATAAGTTATGGAGGGAGGTAAATGTTCTTAATCATCTATTCCCATTCTACTGGCATTTAAAATACTTTGTAGAAAGACACTGATCAAGTCCATATGCAGTTCCTTGGCTTTATGAAGTGAGGTAGCACATAAACAATATACACAGACGGTGCCCTGCTTAGCTGGCTTGACTTAAGATTTTTTTTTTACTTTATGATGGTGCAAAAGCAGTATATATTCCATTGAAACCATACTTCAAATTTTGAATTTTGATCCTTTCCCAAGCTAGAGATACGCAGTTCAATCCACGCTCATGATGCTGGGCAGCAAGAGCTCCCTGTCAGCCACCAATCACGCACGCAGTTAAACAACTGACATACTGACAATTGTGTTCCCATACAACCATTCTGTTGTTCACTTTCACTATAGTATTCAATAAATTACATGAGATAGTCAACACTTTATTATAAAATTGGCTTTGTGCTAGATGATTTTGCCCACCTATAGGCTAACAGATGTGTTCTGGGAACATTTAAGGTAGGCTAGGCTAATCTATGCTGTTTGGTAGGTTAGGTGTATTAAATACACTTTTGACTTAAGATATTTTCAACTTACAATGAATCCATTGGGACATAACCCCATCATAAGTCAAGAGAGATCTGTATTAGAACTCAGCACATCTCTAGGGAAATATAGCTGTAACATAACCTTTGTCAGAAAAGAAGGAAATTTCACCTAATTTTATTTATGGCATTTTATTATAGCATTTACTATGTACCAAGCATTGTTCTAATTAATTTATAAATATTAGTGACATTAATTATCATAGTAATTCTATGAAACAGGTTTCGATATCATAATCCCTTTTTAACAGATCAGAAAGTTAAGGTCCAGAGTCGTACCTGATTTATCCAGCAGGACACACCTCTTAAATAGTAAAACAAGGGTCTAACTCAGGCAGCTTTTGGTTCTACAGCCCATGCTCTCAACCATTAAATGATGCTGCCTCTTAACTGTCTGACTGATTCAGAAACTCTTTTATGTATACATATTTAAAAAGGATTTATGAATTTAGATTTCACTAAGAGAGTAATGGAATATTGGGGACTCATTAAGTAGTGGCTCCTATAGAGTATATTTGTTGGAAAATCATGCATATAAAATGATTGGATGATCATGCACTTTAGATTCCAGCCTATTTGTATTTAAAATACAAGGACAGTAAAGGGTTCATCAGCTTGAAATTAGTTTTTAAATGATGTCAATGCATTCAAGTCAATTTGAGAGGATTAAGGGATAATATGGATTTGCCAAAGTACTTTGAGATACTAGGGAACCATGAGGGCACGTGTAGTATTACACAGGATATTTAACAGCTTCAAGTCTAGTTCCGACTTTTTAATTACTCGTGCTAACTTTTGAAACTCACTTTACTGGAAAAAATGGTGGCTATACTGGTTACCAAAGCAGAAGTTACAAGTTTGAACCATTATAGGTTTGAAGTGGTGACATTTTAAACCATTTGACACTGCTGACTGCTTTAGACAGTTTCTTTGGGGTGCTACCAGAACAGGAACAAGGCTGGGAGCCTAAAAGTTTGACAGCCTTGTCAAACTTCTTGTTCCCATCCTCACTTCAAACAGGATGGCCCTGTCATCGTCTCTTCCACAGAGTAAGCTTTTACATGCAGTTTGTTACAACAAAAATTTCTATGGCTTAAATGCTCTTAAACAATATTGGGCATCATTTAATTAAGTTTTCATTCACTTCACTTAGATTCATCAAGTTTATATAATCACACACATTAGGGTGGCTATTATTTAAAAAAAAAGAGAATTAACAAGTGTTGGTAAGGATATAGAGGAATTGGAACACTTGTGCCTTGCTGGTAGGGGTGTAGAATGGTGTAGCCACTCTGGAGAGCAGCACAGTGATTCCTAAATAAATTAAACACAGAATTACCAATACGAACCAGCAATTTCACTTCTGGGGATATACCCAAAAGCAGTGACTCGAATGGACATTTGTACACCCATGTTCATGGCAGCAATTATTCACAACAGCCAAATATCCATCATAGGATGAACAGATTTAAAAAATAAGTGGCATGTACATACAATGGAGTATTATTATCCTTAAGAAAGAAAGGAATTCTGACACGTGTTATAACATGCACGAACCTTGAAGATAGTATGCTTAGTGACATAAGCCGGTCACAAAAAGCCCAAATATTCATTTACATGAGACAGAAAGTAAGATGGTAGTTGGCAGGGGCTAGAAGTGAGGGGAATGGGCAGTTAGTATTTAATGCGTAAAGAGTTTTAATTTTGCAAGATGAAAAGTTCTGAAGATGGATGGTGGTAATGGTTGCACAACAACGTGAGTGTATTCAATGCCCCAGAACTATACACTTAAAATGGTTAAAATGGGGGCGCCTGGGTGGCTCAGTGGGTTAAGCCCCTGCCTTCAGCTCAGGTCATGATCTCAGGGTCCTGGGATGGAGCCCTGCATCAGGCTCTCTGCTCAGCAGGGAGCCTGCTTCCCCCTCTCTCTGCCTGCCTCTCTGCCTACTTGTGAATTCTCTCTCTGTCAAATAAGTAAATAAGATCTTTTAAAGTGGTTAGAATGTTAATTGTTATGCATATGATGTTACAATAAAAATACATTTAAAAAAGAGCTAATAGGGGCGTCTGGGTAGTTCACTTGGTTAAGGGTCCTACTCTTCATTTCGACTCAAATCATGATCTCAGGTTCGTGAGATTGATCCCCACATTGGGCTCAGTGCTGGGTGAGATAGATATAGATATAGATATAGATATAGATATAGATCCCTCTTCACTCCCCACATCCCCCAGCTTGCATGCTCTCGCTCGCTCGCTCTCTTTCTAAAAAAAAAAAAAAAGTAACTCATAGATACAGAGAACAGATTGGTGGCTGGCAGAGGTAAAGGTTGGGGGTGATCAAAATGAGTGAAGAGGGTCAAAAGGAACAAACCTCCTATTATAAAATAAACAAGGTATGGGGATATAATGTCTCTCGTGATGACTATAGTCACGAATTCTATATAACACATATAAAAGTAGGTAAGAGAGTATATCTGAAAAATGCTCATTACAGGAAAAAAAATGTAACTATATGGTGATAGATGTTAATTAGACTTATTGTGGTGATCATTTCAGAATATATACAAACATCAAATCATTATGTTGTACATCTGAAACTTAATATAATTTATTTGTCAATTATATCTCAGTTTAAAAAATTAAACATACTTACCTACTATGATTTAGCATTCCATTCCTAGGCAGTTATGCAAGAAATGAAAACTTATTCCCATACAAAGATTTGTACATAATTGTTCATCAGAGTTTTGTATAAAACCAAAAATATAAAAGCAACCCAATGTCCATCCACTGGTGAATGAATAAAAACACTGTGGTATAGACATGCAATGGAATACTATTTAGGTATTAAAACGGTTAACTCTGGATAACCCAACAATATAACTACATCTCAAATAATTATGCTTAAAGAAAGAAGTTAGAAAAAAGGGTACATATTTATGGTTCCATTTACATAAATTTCTAGTAAACACAAATTAACCTGTATTGGCAAAAACCAAATGAGTGTTTGCTTAGGAAGGAAGGAGCAGGAATGGCAAAAGTGACATAAAGAAATTTTGGGGACTTACGGATGATATGTTCATTATCTTTATTGTGGTGATAGTATAATGTTCAAAATTTATCAAAATGTATCCTTTATTTTTATTTTTTTAAAGATTTTATTTATTTGATAGACAGAGGTCACAGGTGGGCAGAGAGGCAGGCAGAGACAGAGAGAAGGGGAAACAAGGCTCCCTGCTGAGCAGAGAACCCGATGTGGGGCTCGATCCCAGGACGCTGGGATCATGACCTGAGCTGAAGGCAGAGGCTTTAACCCACTGAGCCACCCGGGCACCCCAAAATGTATCCTTTAAATATGTGCAGCTTATTCTTTGTCAGTTATACCTCACTGAAGCTATTTTAAAAAAAATACAATGAAAAACAGCTTGGCAGGAGATAAGCTTGCAGATTAAAGATAAAACATTTTACCAAAGACTCTCAGGTGACAGATTCTACTGTACATGAAGGATACTAAACCTACGATATAAGTTTTTTAGTAAGAGCTTGTTCTGGATAAAAATTTTGGTATTTGCTTACTAAGCAGAATAATTATAGTAAAGATAAAGGAAATGCAAAAAGAAAACAGATTAATAAAAGTTTTATATAGTAAACACTTTGACCAATCTAAAATAATTGGAGCTTAATCATTCATTAGGCAGTTAGCACTAAATTATGACTAGGTCATGTGATGGACTTGACCATCTTAACATACACATTTACACAATACAGTTCAAGTAACTCCTGTGCTGGGATATAGCAAATGATGCCTGATGGGTTAAAACTGTTTTTGCACTTTTACTTTCTCTTCAGGAGGTTAAATCACTTTAACTTGTATTGTTAGAGCCTAAGGGACAGTTTTTGGACCCAAGACTGCCCATTATTTACACATGATTTTGTTAAGGACATTACAAAGGGATGGCTTTAAGCCATTGATTTTATGAACCCAATTTGGAAAGATTCAGACTTGGTCATCAAAATATTGAGTCATCTAATGTTATAGAGGTAACTGTTTATGATCCTGGAAATAAAAAAGCAGACCTTGTAAACATTAAGAAAAAATCTTCCCAATGAGACCCGTGTTACATAGCACCAAACATAAAAACTTAGAGTGCAAATGCATCACCTTTCAGAAAAAAAGAAATAGTCCAAGAACTGGCTTTTCTTAATGATATGTATGAAATAGTTAGGAAGGTTGGGGTTTACCAAACCTTATTCTACTTTGTACAAGTTCTCTGCTGCTTCCTAAAAGCTGACTATAATTGAGGTGGAAAGATCTTTAGAACTCTTTCATTTCGTGGCACACAGGAACTATAGCTGGAAGTTTCCAGACTGGAGAGGAGTTATTAAAACTGAATTGAGATCCACCTGTTCCTTAGTATATGCTGCAAATAGGGATCTCTATAGTGAAACCTCTTCTCTCTGTAGCCAAAAAGCTATGTATTTTGAGAGTTAAATTTTGAAATTGGTTTTATTCCTATTGACTTTTATTGACTTTCAGTCATTTAAAAAGACTTCATTTGAATTTTTAAAATATATTCCTTTGGGTGCCTGGGTGACTCGGTGGGTTAAGCATCTGCCTTTGGCTCAGGTGTCTGGAATGGAGTCCAGCATCAGGCTCCCTGCTCCATGGGGAGCCTGCTTCTCCCTCTCTCTCTCTGTCTGTCTTTCATGAATAAATAAAATTTTTAAAATAAAATAAGTAATAAAAATATAGTCCTTTTTCCCCCACATGTATTAACATTTTCATTTTACTTTGAAACTGAAGGACGAGGTAGCTCAGTATAGTGGAAACATAGCAGGCTCCCTCCTCCATGTTTGTTTCGGGTATATTGTAAGAGGTAAGGATGAGAATTCAGAGCTCAAATACCTAAAGTAACCCTTAATTTTCAGCTCCTGTCTTGATAAATGATTTTTTTGTGGTTGCTTTAACTTAAGTATTTTTAAAAATTAAATTATACTTATTTTTAAATAGGTAATGTTCTCATGATTCAAAATTCAAAATGTAAAAAAGGATATAAAATGAAAAAAATCTTTCTTGCTTTTGTTCCCTAATTACCCAGTCCTATTGCATAGAACCTACTGTATTTTTAGCTTATTTCCAGAACACTTTATGCATGTATATGTGTATGCATACACAAATATCCATATACAAAATCAAATACAATGATCTTTTTGGGGCTCTGCTAATGTATTATACACTCATTTGTGGATCACTCTTTTTTACATTTTACAATATATCTTGGAGATTGTTCCATTATGACACAAAAAGCTTTTTGTTTGTTATGCTTTGTTTTTTTCAGCTGTATAGTATTCTATATTGCTGTATTATAATTCATTTTAAACAATTCTGTATAGATGGCATTTAGGTTGAAGGTTTTTTTTTTGCTATTAAAAATAATCCTTCAGTAAACAACCTTGACTTACATCATTTCTGCAAGATAAATTACAAAAAGTAGAAATGCCATGAAGCTGTTGACCCCTAACGCCTTTTATTTTTCTATGTCTTCTTGAGTGACTTTTGGTATATCTTTCTAAAATACTATCGATTTCATTATGGTATTCAAATTTCTTTGCACAGTATTGAACAAAGTAGTCTGATGCTTTCATCTGTGCTTATTTCATTCTTCATTTTAACCCCCCTCATTTTTTTTTTTTAGTAGTAACTAACGGCCAGTATTATGGTTATTCAAAGAAACAAGTACTTTTTTTTTTTAAAGATTTTATTTATTTGACAGAGAGAGATCACAGGTGGGCAGAGAGACAGGCAGAGAGAGAGAGAGAGAGGGAAGCAGGCTCCCTGCTGAGCAGAGAGCCCAATGCGGGACTCGATCCCAGGACGCTGGGATCATGACCTAAGCCGAAGGCTGAGGCTTAACCCACTGAGCCACCCAGGCGCCCCCCAACTACTTTTTAATTTATTAAATTTTCTTTTATCTTTTTAATTCCTAACTTCTGATGTCATTTTTGACTTATTTTTTTTTCGTCTTTTTTCTCTTTTCTGGTTTGATGATTCATATATTTTAAGTTTTTAATATAGTTATAATATAAATACTTAAAACTGTGGAATTTTACTTGGGCACTGCTCTTGAAACATCACATGGGTTCTGATATCTGATAGTGTTTCTATTATCATCTTTTATTAGATATTCTAATGTAAGGTTTTATTTTATCTTTGAATTGTTTAAGATAAGGTGTCCTAAGCATGATTTTTTTGTCTCCTGGTTTTGTTCAAAAGCTCCACTTCTATTGAATTTTAATTAATGAATAATGATTGTATTGTTTGGCTTTTCATGTATCTTGAAAAACAATGTTGTTTTTCTTCTAGCAAAATATCATTTTTTTGAGAATATTACAAGGGATCTCTTAGTACAAATGTATTCTGTATTTCATGGTATTAGAATATGATTAGAATTAGAATACTAGGGCGCCTGGGTGGCTCAGTGGGTTAAGCCGCTGCCTTCAGCTCAGGTCATGATCTCAGGGTCCTGGGATTGAGTCCCCCGTTGGGCTCTCTGCTCAGCAGGGAGCCTGCTTCCCTCTCTCTCTCTCTGCCTGCCTCTCCATCTACTTGTGATTTCTCTCTGTCAAATAAATAAATAAAATCTTTTAAAAAAAGAATTAGAATACTAATAAAACAACTACACCTTACTAATTGTGTTATTTAAGTCTTCTGTATTTATTCCTTGTCCACTTGACCTGAAATGGACTGACTGAATAAATAAATCTACTACCACTAATGCATTTCTCTTTACTTTTTCTTTGGTATACTATAGTTTTGACTATGTAAATGTTGCTTCCCTGTTATTTGATGCATAGATATTTATAACTGTTAAAACTTTATTGTGGCTGTAACTTTCAATATTATACAATGCTACATTTTTGTTTCATTTAACTTTTGCCTCAGATTCAACCTCGTCTGATATTAAGGTTATGGATTCTGCTACCTTTTATGTACACCTTTCCGGTTATTTTATTTTCAATCTTTCTAGATCAGTTCGTTGCCATTATCTGTTATATTAGTTTCAGGAATAGAACATAGTGATTTTACACTGCACATACATTGAGCATTTGTATACATTGCAAAATGGTCACTATGATAAGTCTAGTTATCATCTGTTGCCCTACAAAGTTAATACAATATTGTTGAATATATTCCCCATGCATTACATTAAATCTCTATGACTTATTTATTTTATAACAGGAAGATTTTAATTCCTAATCTTCTTTACCCATTCATCTCCCCAGCCCCTCCACTCTGGTAGTCACCAATCTGTTCTCTGTACCTCCGTTTGGGTTTTGTTTTGTTTATTTCATTGTTTGTTTCTTTTGAGAATCCACATATAAGTGAAATCATGCAATATTTGTCCTTCTCCGTCTGACTTATTTCACTTAGCATAATACCTTCCAGGCCCATTGATATTGCCCCCAATGGCAACATTTAATTCCTTTTTAGGACTGAGTAGTGTTACACTGTGGATGTTTACCACATCTTATTTATCCATTCATTCATCTAACGACACTTAGGTTGCTTCCATGTTTTGGCTATACAAATATTGCTGCAAAGAACATAGGGGTGCATATATCTTTTCAAATTAGTGCTTCCCTCCCATCTCCAGAGTTACTGGATCATATGGTAGCTATACTTTTAATTTTTTTAAGCAACCTCCATATTGTTTTCCACAGTGGCTATACAAGTTTACATTCCCACCAACAATGCATGACGATTTCCTTTTCTCTGCATCCTTGACAACACTTGTTATTTCTTGTCTTTTTGATACTAGCCATTCTGACAAGCAGGAAGTGATATCTCTTTGTGATTTTGATTTGCATTTCCCTGGTGATTAGTGATGTTTTCGTATGCCTGTTGGCCATCTGGATGTCTTTTGTAGAAAAATGTCTATTCAGATCCTCTACCTATTTATAATCAAATTAGTTTTTGTTATTGAATTGTATGAGCTCTTTATGTGTTTTTTATATTAAGCCATTATCATATATATGATTTAAAAATATAAATGTAATATATCACATCAATAAAATGAAAGATAAAAATTATGTGGTCATCTCAATATACATAGAAAAAGCATTTGACAAAATATGACATCCTTTCATGATTAAAACTCTTAACAGACTAGGTATAGAAGGAACATGCCTCAGCATAATAAAGGTCATTTACAACAAACCTATAGCTAACACTATATTCAATGGAGAGCAATGAAAGTGTTTCTTTTATAATCAGGAACAAGGCAAGGATGTCCACTCTCTCTACTGTTGTTCAATATAGTACTGGAAGTCCTAGCTACAGCAATTTGACAAAAGAAAGAAATAAAGGTCATCCCAATTGAAAAGAAAGATGTGACATTGTCATTATTTGCTGATGGTAAGATCTGATCCCATATATAGAAAATCCCAAAGAATCAGTAAAGTGGAAGGAAGCAAAATCAACTCACAGATATCAGTGGTATACCTTTACATTTATGAAGAATATGTTAAAAAAAAGTGAAGAAAATCATCACATTCAAAATAGCATCAAAAACAATAAAATGCTTGGGAGTAAATGTGACCAAGGAAATGTAAGAATTGTACAAAGAAAACAATAAAACTTTGCTGAAAGAAATTTAAGTAAATACAAACAAATGGAAAAATACCACATGTTCATGAATCAGAAGAATTAATATTATCAAAATGCTCATACTATCCAGAGCCATCCACAGAGTCAACACAGCCCCTATCAGAATACCAAACACATTATTTCCAGAAATAAAATAAATAAAATAGATAATAAATAAAATAAATAAAATAGAATAAATAAAAGAAATAATTCTATGATTTGTGAGAAACTACAAAAAAGCCCAAATAGCCAAAGTAATCCCAAGAGAAAAAAACAAAGTCAGAGGTAACACACTCCCAGATTTCCAACTATACTACAAAGTGATAGTGTGGTACCCGCACAAAGACACGTCAAACAATGGAAGAAAATAGAAAGCCCACAATTAAACCATGGGATATATGGTCAACTAACATGCAGCAAGGGAGTCAAGCATACTCAATGGGGAAAGATAATCTCTTCAGCAAATGGTGCTAGACAAACTTAGGAAACACATACAAAACAATGAAATCAAACTTCTATCTCCTACCACTCACAAAAATTAACTCAAAATGTATCAAAGACTTTAATGTAAGACCTAGAAGAAAATGTAGGGAAGAAGTTCATCAATATTGGTCTTGGCAATAATTTGGGGCATGGCACCAAAAGCATAAACAACAAAAGAAAAAAAAAAACAACAAATGAGACTGCATCAAATTTGAAAGCTTCTGCACAGGAAAATAAACTGTTAATAAAATGAAAAGACAAGCTATAGAACAAGAGACAATTTTTGCAAACCATATATCAGATAAGGAAAATGGACAACAGACCATGAAAAAGTATTTAACATTACTAATTTTCAGGGAAATGCAAATCAAAACCACAATGAGATATCCTCTCACACTTGTTAGAATGGCTGCCATCAAGAAGAGGAGTCAACAGGTGCTGGCAAGGATATGGTGAAAAGGGACCTCTTATACACTGTTAATGAGAATGTAAATTGGTCCAACCACTATTGAAAACAATATGGAGTTTCTTCAAAAAATTATAAATAGAGCTTCCATATGAACCAGCAGTTCTACTTCTGAGTATATAACTAAATAAATGAAAACAGGATTTTGATTTTATATTATTTTTATATAAATATTTTATATAAATATAAAATTTTATACTTTTTATAAATATATATAAATATATTTATAGGTATATAAAATCAAAATCCTGTGTGTGTTTATGTGTGTGTATGTTTATCACAGCATTATTCACAACAGTCAAGATATGGAAACAACCAGGGCACCTGGTGGCTCAATGGGTGAAAAATTATGCCTTCGGCTCGGGTCATGATCCCAGGGTTCTGGGATCGAGCCCTGCATCGGGTTTTCTGCTTGGCGGGGAGCCTGCTTCCCCCCCTCTCTCTCTCTCTCTGCCTGCCTCTCTGTCTACTTGTGATCTCTCTGCCAAGTAAATAAATAAATCTTTAAAAAAAAAACTTTAAAAAAAAATATGGAAACAACCAAAATGCCCATCAACAGGTGAATAGATAAAAATATGTGGTACATACACAGACCGGAATATTATTCAGCCATGAGAAAGGAATATATCCTCTCATTTGCAACAACATGGATGGACCCTGATCACATTATGGCAAATGTGCTAAGTCAGACAGAGACAAGTACCATATGATATCACTTACATGTGAAATCTAAAAAAAAGTTAAACTTGTAAAAACCAGAGAGTAAAATGATGGCTATGAGGGGATGGGGGGGCATTGAGAGTGATGGTATTTAAGGCTATGAATTTGTAATGGGTAGTAAATAAGCTATAGAGATCTAATGCACAGTATAATAAGTACAGACAATAATATTGTGCTATAATTATGCAACGTGATAAATATCATCAAATCAGCAATCATATTACAATATATAGGTATCAAAGTAACACACTGTACACCGTCAACTCATATAATGATACACATCACATTTATTCAATAAAAATAAACACTTCAACACACCAAATATTATATATATTTTATATGTAGTGTATTTATATACATATATGAGAGAAAAAATGGGTAGAACTACAAAGAGAAATTGATAAATCCATGCTCACAATTTGATATTTTAAAAAACCTTTTCTGTTACTAATAAATCACACCAAATATTATAAAAATATAGAAAACTTCAACCATGCTATTAATAAGATTTATTTCATAGGATATTGTATATACATTTTCCACATACTTTCTGAAAATGTTTGCTTTTGATGAATGATTGCCTTCTGTTTTTATTTTCACTAACTCCCCTTCATCTTCCATACATGACCAGTATGTTGTGGTTAGTCTTTTAGAATCATTTGGATTTTTCTGGAGGAAAGCCAAAAACAGTGAAAAGATACTAACGTTAAATATGTACAAAGTGTTTCTTAAATATCTAGACTTGTTTGCGATGCACATCTTAGGAACAAGCAAAAAGCACACCTTTCTTTTCCTTTTTGATCAATAATGTGAAAATCCCAAGAATTAGGAATACATTTGTAACATTGAAAGCTAAGCCTCATGCGGACATTAATGAAAAGAGTGTTTGGCATTTAACTCCCATAAATAAAGCTTCTGAATAGAACTACTTCAGAGATCGATATGGTTCAATTCAGAACAATGAGGCTTCTGAGTTGTAAGGAACAAGGGAAAATCAATCAATCAAGAAAATGTTCTAACTTTGTTTTTAGAATTCTCAATTTTGTTTTTTAAAAATGTGCTATTTATCCTCCTATTCTCTACCAGTTCCTGTAACGTAATGAAAACAACATGTTTTAAAAATAAGAGTATGCCAATCCTTCAACAGGGATACCTGAATTCTTTGGGGTGTCTGTCAAGGCAGGATGTGTCTTTATGCAAATTATTCTCATAAGTAGTGTCGAATAATTCATATAAAATTTGTTACTATTCATGTAATTGGTACAGTAATGGTTTCATTTTTATAGTTTAGAACAGGCTCAAGACTGTCTCTAGGATGATGGCATTCTCACTCATGGGTATTCCAATATATTTTGAGTGGGAAAGTTCTATATGGTTATTTGAATGTTTGTTATCACCAGCTACATTTTGCGGCTTAAAGTGAACTCACACTATATATTAAAAAGGACTGCTGGTTATTCTCAGTTGTTAAACCATCATGTGGAACTATAACTTTTCCTCCTATTTAAAAAAAAATGGACTTTCTAACTGACCTACTATAAATAGTTGCTATTATGAATCATAGTAATTCTTCATTTCCCACCAAATTTTGGGAATATCATAGCATTTTAAAATACACATTTGAATGAGCCTATCGCTCATTGGGTGAATTTTCAGTGCTTTGCACAATATTTGTCTTTTCTTCCTTATTTATTTTAGGTTATTTGTTTTCTTTGCCATTCTACAGTTTCTTTATAGTGCATCCGAGAAAGTTAGTAAGTTCCGAGAGCAACAGCATAGCAGGGAGAAAGGAACCATTCTCAAGAGAGAGAGACATCGAACATTCCACAGAAAACGTGTGGCTTTAATAGACTTTAATAGATCTGTCCAGTAGCAAAGCAAGAAAAGGGATTGCTGGGGCCATGCAAATATAGCTGTAGAAGACTATACAGAAAGTGTGAAGTTTGAGGCATAGCAGGTGGGAAGATAGAATCTTCTGCAATTCATATGACTGATACAAGAAATATGCAGCACAAATACAGACTGGTGTCAGTCATAGAAGAGTATCAGATCCAGAATGAAGGTAGTGGAAGGAGATACGGATTCTATCAGAATAGAAAGAGTCCCTTTAAGGCCCACCTTGCTAAAGCCTTCACCAATTTAGTAACAAACAATGGGTATTAATAGTTAAAATACAAAACATAGTATCTATAGTTTTTTTGTATATAATTGTGCCTACACTGATTGTTGTAAACTATATATAGCTTATTTGATAGGGTGAGTTTGATTATCCTCAATTAATTTTTCTTCTCTTGTCAACCTAACGTCCTGAGTAAAATAATCCATGCTAATGTTGTTATAAACATGTCAGGACTGAAAATTGTGGGTATGACCCTGGCGTTTGGGACAGGCAGGTGAAGAAAGCCGACCCCTTATTAAATGAGACATAAGGTCTGGCCCTTTTGAAGCATGTGTGCCCCTTCATGAATTAAAATCTGTGAGTCCAGGACTCATGGACATTTAAAACAAAGGCATGCCTTTTGGAATGTGCAGCTTCTCCACAGATTACTGATGGCATGATTTGAGATTTCCTACACAGAATCTGATGATTCTTAAATACAATGGAATCTCAATGAAAAATGTGATGTATAGTAGACTACTTTGCATTTGAGACAGGCACCTAGAAAGAGTTGGAGAATAGAAGAAGGGAAGTATCATTTACAGGGGACATAGAAACTTTATCATCAAAATTGATTAACATTTCTAGTTCTGAAGTACATATATGTGTGGATTCATATATATATATAACATTATATATTTATAAATTTATAGTGATATATATATATATATAAATTTTTCATTAATGTGCAAAGAAGTTTTAGATGACTGGTTTGCAAATGTGCCTTAAAGTATGCATTTGTGTGGTGCGTGGTGGCTCAGTGGGTTAAGCCGCTGCCTTCGGCTCAGGTCATGGTCTCAGGGTCCTGGGATCGAGTCCTGCATCGGGCTCTTTGCTCAGCAGGGAGCCTGCTTCCCTCTACCTCTCTCTCTGCCTGCCTCTCTGTCTCCTTGTGATGTCTCTCTGTCAAATAAAAAAAAAATCTTTAAAGTATGCATGTGTGTGTATGCATGTGTGTGTGTATTTTCCCCTACAGATTACAGTTTTCTTAAGGTCGAGGACCCCACTCTTTTCTGTCTACACAAATACACACATGTGCGCATGTGTACCATATTTTGCTTAAAGCAAGTATAGAAAACAAATCTTTAAATAACCTACAGTCCAACAGTGAACCATCAAAAGAACATGAAGAGAGGTATGATGAGTTGAAAGAAACTGGTTTTAGTGCTGGTCATTTCATTATGCTCTAGTACAGGTACAAAGGCAAATAGAGTCAAAGAAAGGTTGTAATCAAGTGATTTGGTAACCAGAGCGTAGACAGTGTCTATAGATACGGTGACAGAGAAGGGCTTGGGAAATTACAAAGCAGTTGTGGAAGACTTAGTTATGTTTTAAATGTGTGCTGATGAGTGGGAAATGATCCTAACATTGCAGGCTTGATTTCAGGAGAAATAGCTACTGTTTTTCCAGACATAAAGACACAAAACCTACAGAAAAGATCAGTTGTAGTTTCACCCTGCTGACTTCGAACACAAAAATTGTAGTAATTAGGCGGGTTTGTCTCAGTTTTCACCAATGACATCACATCCACTTATACACGTACACATGGAACTTGGAAAACAAAATCAGTGAAACCGGTTATGATGATATTGAATATTCTTAAAATGGAGGTGTTTGCTTCATTTACATATTTACTTATTAAACATGGATTTCTTGATTACTCCTTTGTCAGGCATTATTCTGAATACTGAGGAGGCAAACCTGAACGATATACATTCCCTGACCTCATCAAGCTCTAAAAGATTCTGATCAGAGAACTACCAAATGCTTTGTTTTCTCTCTTACTGGTTTAGGTGTTTAGACATACTCAGACATAATTACACAGTGAGAAATAAGCAGCATTTCACTAACACACAGAAAAATTGCCTTTCATGGAAGGATTCACTAGTACTTGGGTTTGATGGGTTTTTGTGAATACACATAATTTTATATGGGTAAAGTGGGATATAACAGGTCGGATGGCAAGAGCTAGACTGGTTGATTTCTTGACTAACTGAGTGCAAAAACAGAATTCTACTGTAAAACTGAGGTTTTCCCTGACAACCCTTGATGCTGGAACATAAAGAAAAATCACAAGTGAACACCAAGCCTCCAAGTCCAGACAAAAGTAATGTCCATTTGCTTAAGCATAAGTCTAAGTAACAGATCCAGTTTTTCAGGCTTTGGAGAATCTTTCTGCAGTTTTGCGGTAATAATCCATTTTTCACACTCTAAGGAGAAGCAATGTAATATGAAATTCCCATCACAATTCAATTCTGAAATGACACTGACGACAAAGCTATCGCTTCAAATTCTTGTTTGTGGGAAAGCTAGGAGACACTATTTCCTCAGCAATTTTCATTCATAGAATTTAATGTGATAATGTGATTCCTGAGTGGCCCAATGACATTCCTTCTGCAAAAGGAAGACTATAAATGATGAATACAAACTTCCTACAAGCAAAATAATTTAGAGGATAAATTCCCTTTGAAGATGGAAATGGGTTCTAGTTAAATAGAAAGCTAATTACCCTTCATCAGGCTCTGACCCTGTTGCTACTATCTAAATATGAAACATCAAAACTTGACTAATTTGGCACTTCAGCAATAATGCTAACTTGATAGAAAGTCAGTACACAGTCCAAATACATACCAAATTTCCCGGGGCAGGTGTGACAATTCTTTTGTTACTGGATATTTATTCAAAATAGGAGACTCAAAGTACAGATAAGTACTATTCCTTGGAAAGTTGAAGCAAGGTTTCAGCGAATTGCTTCGCACTGCAGTAAGTAATAGGAAAATCACACAGCATTTGCAGCCACATATGCTTCAACACACACATGCAGAAGTTGAAAACCAAGATTTTTATTTTGGGGGCAGGGGTGCCTGGGTGGCTCAGTCATGAAGCCTCTGCCTTCTGCTCAGGTCCCTGCTCAGCAGGAAGCCTGCTTCTCCCTCTCTCACTTCCCCTGCTTTTGTTCCCTCTCTTGATGTGTCTTGCTCTGTCAAATAAATAAATAAAAATCTTTTAAGAAAAAGATTTTTAATTAAAGGGAATCAGAATTTTTATTTTATGCACTGGGCATGGGTTCCCAAATTTCCAGGCCTTCTATCTTGATGTAATTAAAGGAAAGGGGTTTGCTTAAGAGGTAATTAGCTCTCATTTCAAGAGCGCCTGGGTGGCTCAGTGTGTTAGCTCTCATTTCAAATCTAAAGACATTTTGTTTTGTTTTAATATTTTTATTTATTTATTTGACAGACAGAGAGAGATCACAAGGAGGCAGAGAGACAGGCAGAGAGAGAGAAGTAGGCTCCCTGCTGAGCAGAGAGCCCAATGCAGGACTGGATCCCAGGACCCTGAGATCATGACCTGAGCAGAAGGCAGAGGTTTAACCCACTGAGCCACCCAAGTGCCCCTAAAGACATTGTTAATTACCCAATTTTCATCTACAAATAAAATGCCTCTACCAATTTGTTCTTTATTTATCTCTGTGATGTTTTAGGCTTTTAGTGAAAAGAATTTGCATATTTTTGTCAGATTTGTTACTACTTTATTTTATGCTATTGTAACTTTACTTTTACAGTGTTGGTAGCATATGAAAATCCTATTCAATTTTTTATATTGACCTTGTACCCAAAGCATTTGCCAAAATCACCAATTAATACTAAAAATGTGATTATTTTAAATATTTTGATTATTTTAAATAATTATTTCAAAAATATTTTGATTATTTCAAAAATTTGAGTATTTTGGGCAGGGAGCTTCTTTATATATTTTACATAGCCAATCATGCCATGAGAATAAACAGACATTTGCTTCATCTTCTTTAATTTATTTATGTGGATGGAATTTTCACTACTGTGTTATTTAAAAATGGCAAGGGTGAACATCCCTGCTTTGTTCCCTGTTTGTTGATGGAAAACATTAACTGTTTCAGCATTAAGTTTAAGGTTACTTTTAGTTTTATCATAAATGTACTTTATTATTTTGAAGAAATTTCTTTCCATTTCTACTTTGTTAAAAGTTTCTTTAAAAAAAATCAGGAGTGGGCATTGATAGTTGTCTCATGTATTTTCTGCATCCATTGAGATGATCATGTGTTTTTTTCCTCTTTTGTTCTATTAATGTAGTCAATTATATTGATTGACTTTCCAGTGTTGGATCAAGCCAGCAATCATAAGATAAAACCCACCAGGATACAATGATTTATCTCTTTTATATATTGCTGAATTTGATTTGTTATTATTTTAAGTGATTTTTTATATTTATACTCATAGAGGATATCAATCTATGTTTTCTTTGTTTGTAATATCTTTTTCAACTTTTGGTATCTGTGTTATATTTGCCTCATAAAAAAGGTTGCAGAATATTCCTCTAGGTCCAACGTTTCCATTATGACAAGATTTTTAATCACAAACTTAGACTGTCAACTACTTTGAGGTAATTTGCTAAACTACATCTTTAAAGGCAGTTGCCCATTTGACACTGTTCTTGAATTACTGGTATAAAGTTGTTCATAATACTTCATTATTATTTTTAATGTCTCTAGTATCCAGAGTTATGACTCCTCTTTCATATCTGATTTGGCTAATTTATACCCATTTATTTTCTTGATTATTCTTGCTAACTATTTATAAATCTTAACAGCACTTTCAAAGAACCAATGTTTTATTTTGTTGGTTTCCTTTATTATTTCCATTCGTATTATTAATATATCTTCCCTTCAAATCACTTTGGTTTTGAGTTAGTATATTTTGCTTCCAAAGATGGAAATACCTGTGTTATTTTAATCCACTGATATTTTCAGAACTCATTTGTATTACTATCCAATATGTGGTCCATCTTGATAATGACAGTCATTCTAACATTATAATGATATTGTTTGTTTACATTCTTTTCCTTCCAACCTGTTTTTGTCTTCATATGCAAAGTGAATCTGCTTTAAGTAGCATATATTTGGGTTTTCCTTTGTATCTTTTATGTGGATCTATACCTGTTAACTATAGAGTTTATTCATCTACTTTTATTGTAATTATTGACATTACTGGATCTAGTCTACCATCTTAGGATTTGTTTTCTATTTCTTCCATCTGTTTTTGGTATCTCTTTTCTGTTTTCCTATCTTCTTTTGGACAGAGTATTTACAATTCCATTTGTTCTCCTTTATGGGCTATTTACTTAGTGTTTTACATTTTTAAGGTGTACTTCAAAATTGAAATATAATTTTAAAACCATGAAATTTGCCTTTTTAAATTATACAACTCAGTAGTATTAGTATATTCATGGAGCTGCATAAACAATGCCACTATTTACTTCCAGAACTCCCCCCAAATTCCACATATATTAGCAGTTTCTCTCCATTTACCCGATCCCTCCAGCCCTAGGTACAACTAATTATATTCTGTCTTTATAGATTTGCCTATTCTGGACATTTCCTATAAATTGAATTATTTAGTATGCTGTTTTGTTTTTGTTTTTGTTTTCTTGAGACAGAGAAAGAAAGAGCACACAAGTGAAGAGGAGAGTAGAGGGAGAGAATCTTTAAGTAGACACCCCACAGAGCACAGAGCCAGACATGGGGCTCAACCTCACCACCCTGAGATCATGATCTGAGTCAAAATCAAGAGTCTGATGCTTAACTGACTGAACTACCCAGGCATCCCTATGGTTTTGTGTGTGTGTGGTTTTTTTAAGATTTTATTTATTTATTTGTCAGGGATAGAGGGAGAGAGAGTGAGTGAGCACAGGCAGACAGAGAGGCAGGGGGAGAAGCAGGCTCCCTGCCGAGCAAGGAGCCTGATATGGGACTTGATCCCAGGACGCTGGGATCATGACCTGCGCCGAAGGCAGCTGCTTAACCAACTGAGCCACCCAGGCGTCCCCCTATGGTTTTGTTTTAAATAGACATTTTCTAATGTACCATTTTCATTCCCTTGCCATTTATTTACTGTATTTTGTTTCCTTTTCTTTATTTCCCTTTCTTGGTGCTTTTTATATTATTTATTGGTGTATTTATTTCCTTTTCTTGGTGCTTGTCCAGAGTATTAAAATTAATTAACATAACATTATTTTAAATTAGTACCAGGTCAGTATCATTAATATAGAAAACTCTAGGAATGCCTGGTTGGCTCAGTACATTAAGTGTCTGCCTTGGCCTCAGGTCACGATCGCAGGATCCTAGGATCCAGTCCTTCATCAGGCTCTTTGCTCAGTGGGGAGCCTGCTTCTCCAGCTCCCTGCTCCTACTCTCTCTCTCTCTGACAAACAAATAAATAAAATCTTAAAAAAAGAAAAAAAAGGAAACTTTGCTCCTATATTAGCTCCATTGCCTTACTAGGATTGCTAATTGTAGCAAGGATTTGTAGCTAGGAATTTAGCGAGTGCTGAGAGTCTTCTCAGATTTTGGTTGAGCATATGCGCACAGCCCAACACATTCCCATTGTCTCTTAGAGTCCCAGTGATACACCAGAGCTTTCCAAAGCTCCTATGGATATCTCATTCCTTAGATTACCCTTTTGAGGTTTTTTACTACCCTCTTTTGCCCCAACTGATACGCACCACCCTAGGCATCTGTTGTTTTTTTTTCTTTTTAAAGATTTTTATTTATTTATTTGACAGACAGAGATCACAAGTAGGCAGAGAAATGGGGGTGGGGCAAGCAGGTTTCCCGCTGAGCAGAGAGCCTGATGTGGGGCTCGATCCCAGGACCCTGAGATCATGACCTGAGCCAAAGGCAGAGGCTTTAACACACTGAGCCACCCAGGCACCCTGGCATCTGTTATTTTAAACAATAAAAAAAATGTTTTGACAAATAACCCAGGGAATGTTTGTTTTGTTGTTGTTGTTTATTTCGGGTCAGGTCAAATACACTGCCTTGCTAGCGGGGTCTTCCAGGGAACAACCAGACCAAAAAAAGCAATAATTTTCTGAGAAGGAGGATTTAAAACGAGCTCCAAATCTGTTTTGTCTCCTCCAGTGGCTGTCAGACTGCTGGTTTCACCATGTTTGTGGGTTGTTGGTTTTCAGGTTTACTATGAACCTCACTGGGGGCAATGTAGGAGAATAGGAACTGAGCAAATTAAAAAGCCACTAAATCACTGTTCTTACTGAGATTCAGCTTATATTCTAGAATAAATGCTCTCGAGGTTGCTGCAAGCAACTAATTTCCAGTATCCAGAAAATTCTGATTCTGACAATTTTTGCCATTATTATTCTTGATTTTCAAATGTCTTCATTCTGTCATTTTTATTAATACCTATAGATCAATGATTATTTTACTAGTTATGTTAGGGTCCGTGATCAAAGGAACGAGACTGATACAAAGCGAAAGTCAAGCAAAACTTTATTTCGCGCCAAGCATCAGGAATCAAACTACCGGTCAGAGCTACCTCTTACGAAAAGGCGGTGACGATGAACCCAACAAGGTCACTTCCAAGAAGGCCACTCTGGACGAGGCTGCTCTAGATGACGTTGCTGCTCCACAGATGAGGCCGCTCCATGATTGGAGCCGTTCCCAAGAAGAGGCCACTCCCAAGACAAGGCCACTGCTCAATGAAGTTTCTCCCCGGACAAGGCCGCTCCCAAGAAGAGGCTGTTCTGGACAAGACCATTTCCTGGATGAGGCCACTCCCAATGACGAAGAAGCAACAATGACAAGGAGGACAACCCAGATGACACGGACTCTGCTCCCCACGATGCTACTCTGACCAGGCTTCCACCCAGAGGAAGCCACCACTGCGGACAAGGCCACTTGTGGTACGGGGTGGCGAGGCATCTTGCAGGGAGGCTGCTGGTGTCTAGGGGCCATTGGCATCTCAGGGCTGCTTACGCCTCCAGACTGCTGGCATCTAGGGGCTGCAGGTGTCAGGACCGACTGCTGGCCTCTAGGGTCTGTAGGCATCAGGACCGCAGGCGTCGAGGGACCGCTGACAACTGGACCGCAGATGTCTCAGGACCGCAGGCGTCGAGGGACCGCTGGCAACTGAACCGCAGATGTCTCAGGACCGCAGGCGTCGAGGGACCGCAGATGTCTCAGGACCGCAGGCGTCGAGGGACCGCAGATGTCTCAGGACCGCAGGCGTCGAGGGAACGCTGACAACTGGACCGCAGATGTCTCAGGACCGCAGGCGTCGAGGGAACGCTGACAACTGGACCGCAGATGTCTCAGGACCGCTGGGCCCCCGGAGGCTGGAAGCTGCAGGCGATGGCTCGGGGCCGCCGGCTGGAAGCTGCAGGCGATGGCTCGGGGCCGCCGCCGGAGGCTGCAGGCGGCGGCGCTCGGGGCCGCCGCCGGAGGGTGCAGGCGGCGGCGCTCGGGGCCGCCGCCGGAGGGTGCAGGCGGCGGCGCTCGGGGCCGCCGCCGGAGGGTGCAGGCGGCGGCGCTCGGGGCCGCCGCCGGAGGCTGCAGGCGGCGGCGCTCGGGGCCGCCGCCGGAGGCTGCAGGCGGCGGCGCTCGGGGCCGCCGCCGGAGGCTGCAGGCGGCGGCGCTCGGGGCCGCCGGCTGGAAGCTACAGGCGATGGCTCGGGGCCGCCGCCGGAGGCTGGAAGCTGGACCGCCAAACGCGGTTATAGCTCTTACAAGAGCTGTTACAGCTCTTCTATACACCATTGACTCCCCTGCTCTTCTGCGACTTCCACCGCTCTCCGCTCCACTTCACCGCTCTCTGCCGACTTCACCGCTCTCCGCCGACTTCACCGCTCTCCGCCGACTTCACCGCTCTCCGCGGACTTCATCCCTCCTGTAGCAGCCGCTGCTCTCCTGCAGCAGCCCCCCGGCCCTCCTGCAGGAGCCCCCCGGCCCTCCTGCAGGAGCCCCGGCTCTCCTGCAGGAGCCCCCCCTCTCCTGCAGGAGCCCGCGGCTCTCCTGCAGGAGCCCGCCGGCTCTCCTGCAGGAGCCTCCGTTGGCAGCCTGGCAGAGCAACCTTTATGGGGGTGGTTGAGCCCCGCCCCTACACAGGTGGCCAATTGAATTTCAACCTTCCCAGTGGATATACATACGGCTTACTGATTGGATGTCTCCACGCAGTCTGCCCCACCCTTACATTCAGGGTCCACAAGCAAGTTCCTCTGGGAGGGGCAGACCCTTACATTCCCCCCTTTTCTTTGGAGATTAGTCAAATCCTTGACTTTTCAGATGGTTCTACCTTATATTGAACATATAAGACTAACATTTTATCGCCCCAATTTTCTTTAGTATAGCAACAATACACTCACAGTTTCTTTAGTCTTAGTCTATGGTCAGCAGGGTCTTTTGGCTGCATTTCCTATTTCTGGAGGTCATCCTTACTCTCAGCTCGTTTGACATGACC
Source organism: Neogale vison (assembly GCF_020171115.1). Classification (NCBI taxonomy): domain Eukaryota; kingdom Metazoa; phylum Chordata; class Mammalia; order Carnivora; family Mustelidae; genus Neogale; species Neogale vison. The sequence goes on along the minus strand of NC_058091.1, from coordinate 158,547,928 downwards.
CGCATGAACCCAGGCCCTGATGCCTTCCACTTTTACTGCCGTGGGGGTGGTTAGGATAACAGTAAATGGTCCCTTCCAACGAGGCTCCAAATTCCCCACTTGATAGCGACGTATCCAAACCAAGTCCCTGGGTTGGTAAGGATGTGGTTCCACCATCTCTGTTCCAGTATAGGCAGTTTGGATCCCTTCTTTTTAAGACAGACTGTAATGCCTGCAGTGACTGGGGTATAGACTGATCAGTCATTTCTGCTAGGGCAACCTCCTGTAACCTAGGACAGAGCTCCCAAACATTATTTTAAATGGGGTCACCTTATTTATTACATCGTGCCCTGAGAGTAAAATGAAGGAGATTTTCTATCCACCGCCAGCCTCCAGAATTAACTTTGTCAAGGTCTTTTCGAGAGTCTGGTTCATTCTCCTTGCTCAGAGCTCTGGGGCCAGTAGGCACACTGTAGTTTCCAGTTAGTGCCTGTGGCCTCGGCCATCTGTAGTGCCTTGGTGAATGCAATCAGCTTTGCTTTTCCACCAAGATCCTATGTGGCAGGGCTGACATCCAGAGTCTCTGCCCAGGAGAAACCATTGCAGCCCCCGCATACCTCTTTTCCACTGACCATGTAACTACTCCCTTCTGTGAACAGAGTCATTTCCGCATCCGGGAGGGGAGTGTCTCTGAGATCCGGCCTTATTCCTGTGACTTGGGTTAAGACCTCCCCACAGTCGTGTGGTCAGCTAGCTCTTCTGGCAGCAGTGTGGCTGGATTTAGCACTGCTGGGGGTCGGAAGGCCACTTTTGGTTCATTGAGGAGAAGGGCCTGATACCCCGTTACCCGGGCGTTCGTCATCCATTGGTCTGGTGGAGTCCGGAGAAGGCCCTTGATAACGTGGGTGGTGGTCAATATGAGATTTTGACCCAGAGTCAATTTGCATGCATCCTTGACTAGGAGGGCCATGGCAGCAATTATGCAGAAGCAAAGGGGGAACCCAGCTGCTACTAGATCTAGTTTCTTGCTAAGATAGACCACTGGCCTTCACCATACCCTAGAGTCTGAGTCAAAACTTCTTTAGTCAGCCCTGCCTTCACATACAAGTGGAAGGGCTTGGTAACATCTGGGATGACCAATGCTGGGGCACACAGTAAGGCTCTTTGTAATTCCCGAAATGCTCCTTCTGCCTCAGCTGTCCACACTCTACCATAGTGAGTCCTCCCTTAGCCAGTTCGTAGAGAGGTTGTGCCATCTCCGTGAAGGTAGCATCCACAGCCTGCAGTAGCCCACCGTCCCAAGAAATTCCCTCTTGGAGAGCAAAGCAAAAGCAACCGGTATTCCCTGGCAGTCTTCCATCCAAGTACTAACCAGGCCTGACCCTTCTTAGCTTCCAAGATCAGACGAGATCTGGCGCCTTCAGGGTGGTATGGCCGTATACAATCATAAGGTTCTTACCCGATATTCTCAGATGAGTGTACGTGACACCCTATATAACATGGAACCATCCTCCCCTTGCTGGAGGAAGCTGAACTTTCTCATACCCTACTGTTACCTTAATTTGTCCAGGCTTGGTTAGCTACCATATCTCTCTCGTTCATAGTTACATTGGCCCCCGGCCTTCTTGGGCTACTGATGCCTTGTGGTCATACCCATTCTGTACAAAGGAGGAGGTAGTGGAGGGTTTCTAAGTGCTTGAGACAGAATGATGTTTCAGACAGATGGACATGTTGTTCAAAGATGCAGAGGCTGCAGAGAGCCAGCATATTCAGAAACGTGCCAGCAGCTGCATGTGTATCAATCGGGTCAGGTCCCTGGCAGCCTCCGATGGCCAAGATTTGAAGCCTTGACTCCCGAGCTCCTCCCATAGGCCCTTGTGCGACCCATTGAGTCCAGACATCAGAGAAGAGGGACGAGCAGCTCACGGAGTTTCAGAGAGTTTTCTTCCTCTTGGAAGATGGCTTCCTAGACTCAAAGTGGACCCTCAGGCTCTCGTTTTTCTAGGGCTGAGAGCCAACACAGAGGTGCTAAGCAGAGTCCAAATTCATTGCACAGAATTTCCCCTGTTCCATCTCCCAGATTCTGGGTGGAGGAGCCCAGAGAGAACAGCTGTGATCTGCTCTGCCATTGGAGCAGGGCTGTCCCTGGATGCTGTCCTGCTCGTGTCCCTCGTGGGAACTTAGGAGCGTCTTATTTAAGGTCTGTCTGTATAAACCCTGGACTGGGCTACTCCACGGAGTAGATGACCGTTATGCCATATGAAGCCCTGCAAGATTTAGGGTGCAGTCCATTCAGACTCCATAGTGGAAGCGGTGGAGCCATAGAGACACAGTCAGGCATTTTCCAGATTCAAACAGGTTGGACATCCTCCCCTTTTGGTATCCCTGGCTAATGGGAGGTGATCAGTCTCCCCTTCCATTCTTTTACGAATGGATTTAGCTCTGACAGTGGCCTTAGGGCTGTTTATCTCTCTTTTACATATCTCCTACTTTCTACATACAGAGTTGCTTTTCTCATTTCCATCAGTCTTAATTACACTTAACAGAATTTTGTACTCTTAGAAATACCTTACCCTCTACTTAAGACTAAATATAAACCAATGGTGAGTTGTTACAACAGAATTCTTTAGATGGCAAATTTATCAATCAGTTAAGCACAGAATGTGTTCACCAGCAGATTTCAAAAGTACAAACCCAGTTCCAGCAAACAGCGCCCTAGCATTTCATCCCATTTGGTTAGGATCTAGATGTCCAACAAATTTAACTCCATTTGTCATTCAAGCAACCCTTCACAGTTTCAGGTTATCAAAGACTTCGGAAGCCACTTTAACAATTACTCATTAAACCCTTGAAACAGACAGTTAACCATCAGCCCAGCCATCCCTTCGCCAACAGACCTCATGTTCCACCTGGGCCCATTCCACTTCAGATGCCATGCTTTCCCTGCCAGCAAGGGGGAGGGGCCAGGCAGTCCACGTCGGGCCAGAGAAGGCAAGGAATTCCCCGAAACAAAAGAAGTTTCGGCAGCTGCTTGGGAATATTCCTTAAAGTCTCTGTCTCGAGGTTGGTTCATCCCACAGTACCAGTTCTGCTTATCAAAAGTGGCCCACTAGGCATTTATTTTCCATGCCCGGCTCTAATGAGCATCAGCATTGGACACCTTAACCCGGCATTTGACTAACTCTAGGTAGCTCGTTATAGCCCTTAACACACAAAATGAGTGAGGGAGAAGCCCCACATCTATTATGAGGAACAGAGAGATGAAAGCTAGCGTCCCCTTACTCTCTGCTTGCCACATTCCTTCAACCATAACAAAACACAATAGACAACAAAAAGACAAAAACAAACAAATAACCACAACCCCAGTGGCCCTCGTCCAGAGCCTGCTGCTGGAAGGGGGGGGGGCTTCCTTTCCTGAGCTCCATGAGCTTTTTCATATTCCCCTATTATCTTGTTATTTACCTTTCTATTTGTTGTTCCTTTAGAGTTCCTATAACCTTTAAATGGTTTATTGAAATGTATACTTTAAAAGTATGAATTGTGTCCAATCAAGTTCTGGACATTTTCACCATCCTAAATGAAACCCCATTCAAACATTGGTCACTCCCATCTCTTGGCAACCTATCTTAAGTAATTATTAATTTACTTTCTTTTCCTATAGATCTGAGTTTTCTGGACATTTCACATATAAACAGGATCATACATGTAGTCTTTTATCACTGGCTTCTTAAATTTGGCCTAATGTTTTCAAGGGTCATCAATATTATAGCATATATCAGTTGCCTTATAGAGTACAATATAGGTTTCTGATCCTTTTAAAATTTTGTATATTGTATGAGGTAGAAGTTTAACTTCATCCTTTAAAACAGGTGCTTACTGCTATAATTTCCCTTTAAGTACTGTTTTAATGGCATTCCATAAGCTTTGGTGTGTTGTTTTTGTTTTTGTATAGCTCAATGGATTTCCTAATCGGATTTTTCTCTTTGTCCTCCTGACCAAATTTATGGAGTGCATTGATTTCTATGCACTTTTAATTTACCCAGAGCTTGCCACTGGTGGGGGCTATCTTTATCCCCAACCGTCTAAGGGAACTTGAACCCCTCAACTGTCAAAGGGAAGGCAGGGGACTCGAACCCCCGACCGCCCAGGGGGACTTGAACCCCCACGACGGCGCAGGGGGACTCGAACCCCCCGACCGCCCAGGGGGACTCGAACCCCCGACCACGCAGGGGGACTCGAAACCCCCGACCGCCCAGGGGGACTAGAACCCCCTGTCGATCTATCAGCAGAGGGATGGGGCGTCCCCGCATCCACTCCAGCCCTGGGGAGCATGGCTGCGTCCAGCTTCTCCCCGGTGGGCTATACCCTGGAGCTCCAACCAGACAGACGGATAGGATCCCAATACCTCGGAACCCAATACTTCGAAACCCAATGCCTCGAAACCCAATACCTCAAAACCCAATACCTCCAAACCCAATACCTCCAAACCCAATACCTCGAAACCCAATACCTCGAAACCCAATACCTCGAAACCCAATACCTCGAAACCCAATACCTCGAAACCCAATACTTAGAAACCCAATACTTCGAAACCCAATACTTAGAAACCCAATACTTCGAAACCCAATACTTCGAAACCCAATACCTCCAGAGGCTTTCCCTAAAAATTCTGATGCTGGCTCAGTTCTCGTCGTTTGATCCCGGACGAGCCCCCAAATGTTAGGGTCCGTGATCAAAGGAACGAGACTGATACAAAGCGAAAGTCAAGCAAAACTTTATTTCGCGCCAAGCATCAGGAATCAAACTACCGGTCAGAGCTACCTCTTACGAAAAGGCGGTGACGATGAACCCAACAAGGTCACTTCCAAGAAGGCCACTCTGGACGAGGCTGCTCTAGATGACGTTGCTGCTCCACAGATGAGGCCGCTCCATGATTGGAGCCGTTCCCAAGAAGAGGCCACTCCCAAGACAAGGCCACTGCTCAATGAAGTTTCTCCCCGGACAAGGCCGCTCCCAAGAAGAGGCTGTTCTGGACAAGACCATTTCCTGGATGAGGCCACTCCCAATGACGAAGAAGCAACAATGACAAGGAGGACAACCCAGATGACACGGACTCTGCTCCCCACGATGCTACTCTGACCAGGCTTCCACCCAGAGGAAGCCACCACTGCGGACAAGGCCACTTGTGGTACGGGGTGGCGAGGCATTTTGCAGGGAGGCTGCTGGTGTCTAGGGGCCATTGGCATCTCAGGGCTGCTTACGCCTCCAGACTGCTGGCATCTAGGGGCTGCAGGTGTCAGGACCGACTGCTGGCCTCTAGGGTCTGTAGGCATCAGGACCGCAGGCGTCGAGGGACCGCTGACAACTGGACCGCAGATGTCTCAGGACCGCAGGCGTCGAGGGACCGCTGGCAACTGGACCGCAGATGTCTCAGGACCGCAGGCGTCGAGGGAACGCTGACAACTGAACCGCAGATGTCTCAGGACCGCAGGCGTCGAGGGACCGCAGATGTCTCAGGACCGCAGGCGTCGAGGGACCGCAGATGTCTCAGGACCGCAGGCGTCGAGGGACCGCAGATGTCTCAGGACCGCAGGCGTCGAGGGAACGCTGACAACTGGACCGCAGATGTCTCAGGACCGCAGGCGTCGAGGGAACGCTGACAACTGGACCGCAGATGTCTCAGGACCGCTGGGCCCCCGGAGGCTGGAAGCTGCAGGCGATGGCTCGGGGCCGCCGCCGGAGGGTGCAGGCGGCGGCGCTCGGGGCCGCCGCCGGAGGGTGCAGGCGGCGGCGCTCGGGGCCGCCGCGGGAGGCTGCAGGCGGCGGCGCTCGGGGCCGCCGCCGGAGGCTGCAGGCGGCGGCGCTCGGGGCCGCCGCCGGAGGCTGCAGGCGGCGGCGCTCGGGGCCGCCGGCTGGAAGCTACAGGCGATGGCTCGGGGCCGCCGCCGGAGGCTGGAAGCTGCAGGCGGCGGTGCTGGGGGCCGCCGCCGGAGGCTGGAAGCTGCAGGCGGCGGTGCTGGGGGCCGCCGCCGGAGGCTGGAAGCTGCAGGCGGCGGTGCTCGGGGCCGCCGCCGGAGGCTGGAAGCTGCAGGCGGCGGCGCTCGGGGCCGCCGCCGGAGGCTGCAGGCGGCGGCGCTCGGGGCCGCCGCCGGAGGGTGCAGGCGGCGGCGCTCGGGGCCGCCGCCGGAGGCTGCAGGCGGCGGCGCTCGGGCCGCCGGCTGGAAGCTACAGGCGATGGCTCGGGGCCGCCGCCGGAGGCTGGAAGCTGGACCGCCAAACGCGGTTATAGCTCTTACAAGAGCTGTTACAGCTCTTCTATACACCGTTGACTCCCCTGCTCTTCTGCGACTTCCACCGCTCTCCGCTCCACTTCACCCCTCCTGTAGCAGCCGCTGCTCTCCTGCAGCAGCCCCCCGGCCCTCCTGCAGGAGCCCCGGCTCTCCTGCAGGAGCCCCCCCTCTCCTGCAGGAGCCCGCGGCTCTCCTGCAGGAGCCCCCCTTGGCAGCCTGGCAGAGCAACCTTTATGGGGGTGGTTGAGCCCCGCCCCTACACAGGTGGCCAATTGAATTTCAACCTTCCCAGTGGATATACATACGGCTTACTGATTGGATGTCTCCACGCAGTCTGCCCCACCCTTACATTCAGGGTCCACAAGCAAGTTCCTCTGGGAGGGGCAGACCCTTACAGTTACATTATATGTCCTTTACTTATTTTCTTCCTTCAATTAGTATTGTACAGAATTACATACAGCCTAAGCACCTTACAGTCATATATTTTTATTTACCCCCTATTTTTTGTTATTGTTGTTGGAGATTTTATTTCTACATATGTCAAGCTGAGAATACCTTATTATATTTGCATTAATTAGTCAATATTTTGTCATGAATTAAGGAGAGCAAAAATAAACCTTTTATATTGACTCAAATTTTTCTCTTTACTTTTTTTTTAAGATTTTATTTATTCACTTAACAGAGAGATCGCAAGTAGGCAGAAGCAGGCAGAGAGAGAGAGAGGGAAGCAGGCTCCCTGTGGAGCAGACAGCCCGATGCATGGGGGGCTCCATTGCAGGATCCTGGGATCATGACCTGAGCCGAAGGCAGAGGCTTAACCCACTGAAGCCACCCAGGCACCCCTCTTTTTACATTAAAAAAAATTGTTACTTTTTTTTAGATTTGATTTCTTATCAAGTATAATTTTCCTTTAGCTTGATGAAATTCTTTTAGCATTTCTTTTAGCATAAGTCTACTGGTGAATTTTTTCTAATTTTTTATTATTTGGTTATTTTGACTTTGCCTTTATTTTTGAAGTATATTTTCATCAAGTAAAATTCTGGAGTTCTTTTTTCTGGGACTCTGCCCTTTATGTTCTGGCCCACTCAGCTTCCCTAATCTCTGTCTCTCGAATTCAGGGAAACCATCCTGTTCCAGTCTCCCTGCTTTTTTGTGGTGTGGAATATGTCTTCAGGCAAAAAGTCAGTGTTATCATATGGCTCACCTCATTTCTCTTCCTTGTGTTGCCTGTTGTCCAATGTATGAAAATAGTTATTTCACATATTTGATCCAATTTTCGAACTATTTTCAGTGGGAGGATAAATCTAGTTTCTGTTATTTCACCATAGCCAGAAATGAAGAAGTATACTTCATCCACTCGTTTATTGCCCACAGGATGAGCACATTTCTAGTGTTGTGGTAAGTGCTGAAAAAATGTGTATGCATCAAGAGGACACCCAGGATGTATCTTAATTTCAATATATTTATGATTCAGTCCTAACCTCAGGTGGCAATAGATAGTTAATTTGGCAAAGGATTATATTTTAGACTTCATTTCCTGTTTTAGCACTAAAATTTATATGTTGTCAAAATACAAATTATATGTATTACTTTATATCAAGATTATTTTATATCAAGAAGGGCCCTTCTAACTCAAGATTTTCCTTGGGGAGTCATGGGTGACTCAAACATATATTCCTGCTCAGTTGCTCATATCTGGCAACTGTTTACTTTCAACCAATAAGAACATTCTTTCCCACATTTTTAGTAAGATAAAACCTTGATTAACCAAAACCTAACTAACCAAAGCCTATAATTGAGACTTGTTTTTCTTTGATTTGTGCTTCTATTAGGCTTTGTTTAGTTTGAAGGAAATTAATGAAAAGAAACAGTCTGTTGTAGCCATTCAAAAGTAATGAAGGAAATGGAGGATTAGAGTAATTTCTCTAGAAACTTATTTTAGACTTCTCAAAGTACTAGAGATGGTAGGCAAAAGGGAATGATGACTCATATGCACACTGTCAACCCCAACCAGACATGACTATGCAAAGACCAGCACTACTTTATACCCCCTTCCATATACATGAATCTGGCTACCCTTGGATAACTTAGTTTTTTTTTTCCTTTATTTTGTCCTCAAACTTTGTTTGAAGGGATATTTCCCCTTAACATACTTTACGAGGTGAGAAAAAAAAATGAAAATGACTTTGTGGGGTTCCATGTTCTCTTAAAATCACCAAAATTTTTAGTTGGATAACTTTAGAAATAAATTATTTCTGTCACCCGTTTGATGCATTTGTTTATATAAAAAAATTCCTACTGAACACCTACTATCTCTTCAACATGTGCAAAGTTACCAGAGATTCAAAGATGGATAAGATTAATTTCTTACCCTCTGTAAAGTTGAACATTCCAAATTATGAGGACCTTGTTTTTTTTTTTTAAGATTTTATTTATTTGACAGAGAGAGAGATATCACAAGTAGGCAGAGAGGCAGGCAGAGAGAGAGAGGGGAGAAAGCAGGTTGCCTGCGGAGCAGAGAGCCCAACGTGGGACTCGATCTCAGAACCCTGGGATCATGACCTGAGCGGAAGGCAGAGGCTTTAACCCACTGAGCCACCCAGGCGCCCCTATGAGGACCTTACTGACTGCTGAAATCATCCATTTTTTTTTAGACTCCCTAATAATTACGCTTTTTTTTCTTACTTTAAGTGAAAATTAATTTACTTACCATTTCACCCAATGACCCTGAACAATGCATATTAAATATATCTTCCATGAAAATTTGAAAAGGGCCAACATGACAGACATATAGCACATATTAGGCACTCAATAATGATTTAATGAGCAAATGAAATTGTTATTGGCCTTTTATCATCATTCTCCAAGTCTCTTTTCTAACCAAGTTCATTCTTTATTTCTTGACTTTTAGTCAGTTGGATATAATGTCACTAATATGATGTTGGTCAGTCCTCAACAACCTTTCTAATTGCGTTCCTCTGACATTCTTTAGCTTGTTACTGTCATCTTAAAGTATGAAAAAGGAATCATACCCCCCTGGGATGATTTGGAAGTAGAAGAAATGTCCTGGACCATATATTCTGGTTTTCAGAAACATTCAGTCCAGTCATCCCTTTTTTCTATCTTTCAGTTTGTCAAATGTTAATGCTGAAACAGATATTAGAGTTTGTTAATTCTAATATCTTCTTAATGGCTTAGAAATGTGAGATGATTAATTATGTGTCCAAGGTCACAAAATTAGTAAACAGTAGAATCAAACAGTGTTTCTCAACTAGTGATGTAACTGATTCCCTAGGGAATATTTGAAAAAGTTTGTCAAAATGCTTACTGGCATCTAGTAGGTGAAAGCCAGCAATGCTAAAATCTGACAACATTCAGGACGGATTGCCCCATGTAAAATGTCCATAGAACCTCCAGTGAAAAACACTTCAAAGTCAGTTGTCCTGACTTCTATATGCAGATTCAAAGTGATAATCCTGAGAACTCTGATAGATTGAGTTACTAAACCAAATTCTTCCCCACAATCCACAGCCTCATCCTATTCAAGTAACTTTGCAATCCCTCCCAGCTCCTTAACTTTGGATTTGGCCATATAACTTGTTTGGGTCAATGCGACAAGAGTAAATACAACACAATGCAGGTATTTGACTTGTGCTAACAAACTTCGTTGTGCTGGTAGCCAGTCTAGAATAGCTGATATACAGTTGGGAAAGAAATACATGTTTATTATTAGCTACCACTGAGATTTTGTAATTCAACAATAGATGATTGATTTAAAAAATTAACAGGTGGGGCGCCTGGGTGATCAGTGGGTTAAGCCTCTGCCTTCGGCTCGGGTCATGATCTCAGCGTCCTGGAATCGAGTCCTGCATCGGGCTCTCTGCTCGGCAGGGAGCCTGCTTCCCTCTCTCTCTCTGCCTGCCTCTCCATTCACTTGTGATTTCTCTCTGTCAAATAAATAAATAAAATCTTTAAAAAAATTAACAGGTATCTCGTGATTTAAGCACTGTTTCCCAATGTATGTTACATTGATAGTAGCCTCCTAAGATGATCTCAGGTTTGGCAGAAGTAGGGAATGTCATGATCAAATAATTTCAGGAAAGACTGAGTAGCTTTTCATATAACAAATTAAAGTATAAGTTCTACTGAAAAAAAGTGTCTAAAATTTGTTTAAATTACTTATTTAAACACATATCCCATTTTCTACATACTTATTATAATCGAGATATGTTGGAAAACTTCTTCACTAGAATTTATTTACTAAGGCACAAAGACAGATTTGGAACTTTAAAAAGTGGATTTTCAACCAAATAAGATGAAACAGAAGAGAGTGTCTAACAGGCAGTTGTTAAGACTGTTAACTACAATGCAAGCATCCTGGTTAATTGAGAAAGGACTATATTCTCATCTCATCTCTCTTCTGTATCTTCAACATCTGTCCCTGCACTTTAATATGTAAACATGCTCAAGCCTATTCCATCTTTAAAGACAGACCAAAACAAACCAGGCAAAACAGCTCTTGAACCTAGTTTCTCTCTTTTAATCTATGTGTTTCCTTTTCTTATCAGCCATACTTCTAAAAGAATGGACTCTAGTAGTTCTTCTATTTCCCATATAACCTCTCACTCATTTAAAAATATATTGTTTACATTTGTAATAGTACATATTGTTCTTAAAAATATATACTTTTAACATATTGCAATGTATAAGATACAAAATGTGTGTGTGCATGTGTGTGCACACATGTCCTGAAAGGTGGATTGTGGACAGACATGCTGTTATAATCTAGAAAATGCTTTGGAGGCTTTCAAGATCTCTTGAAGAAGAGAATTTCATTCTTCAAGAATGGAACTTCACTCTCCTTGACGTTGTGCAAGAGCCAAGAGACCACCAGCAGAGTCAAAGGCTTACCTCTTATAGAAAAGAGAAAGTAGATTTCATAGTCATCCGAGGGAGCCCATCTGTTAGAAATCCACTAGAAAGAGGAATGCCTGCTTCCTGGCTTCAGGTGGTCCCTGATGAGGGAGCAGAAGGCTGGCTGAGAACAAAGCAAAAGCTGACACCCTGCAACCTTCCCCCACCCCCACTCCTGGGTGGGACATGTAACATTCTTTAGGAATCTCCCAACTATCTTAATGTTAATACCAAGACTGAGGTAAAAACCTTGATCATGACAAGGCCTCAAGGCATCCAGTATCTCTGTAGGCCCTCTTTAACATATGAAAGTTCTATTGAAACCTTCCTTTTCCTTACCTCCCCACAACCTGCTACTCCTCACAACCTTGGGGCAGCAACTCTTTCTGCTACTCCTCACAACCTTGGGGCAGCAACTCTTTCTGCCCACCGGTCCTGTCCCTGTGCTTTAATAAACCACTATTTTGCTCCAAAGATGTCTCAAGAATTCTTTCTTGGTCATGGCTCCGGACCCCACTCCATCGAACCTCACCTGTATTCCAAAGCCACATCAAAAAGGCTATGAGGCAGGATGAATGAAAAGGGATGCACAACTAGACAAACACCCAGGGACCTTCTTTAATTTCAATGCAAAGAAAAATATATAAAAAACTTTAAGTCAGGAAGATCAGTTTAATTACAAAGGAAAAGAATCAGAGTAGTATCAGCCGTGTCATCACAAAAGAACAAAACTAGAGCAGTGCTTCTCAAATTTTACTGTACACAGAGATGGCCTGAAGGTCTTTTTAAAAAGCAGATTCACTTATTTGTGGAGCATAACAAATAGCATGGAGGACAAGGGGCGTTAGAGAGGAGTAGGGAATTTGGGTAAATTGGAAGGGGAGGTGAACCATGAGAGACTATGGACTCTGAAAAACAGTCTGAGGGGTTTGAAGTGGCGGGGGGATGGGAGGTTGGGGTACCATGTGGTGGGTATTATAGAGGGCACGGCTTGCATGGAGCACTGGGTGTGGTGAAAAAATAATGAATACTGTTTTTCTGAAAATAAATAAATTGAAAAAAAAAAGCAGATTCTGATTCAGCAGATCTGGAATAGGGTTATAAAGTCTGCAACTTTATCAGACTCCCAGGTGATGACAAAGCTATTGGTCCATAGCCACCTTAAGAGTAGCAAGGAATTAGGATGTAGGAGGAAAATATCAGAGACTATTTTGAAAAAGGAATAAAATCTGAGTTTACTAGGCCAATCAAGATATCATTCACTTGCAGAAACAAATAAAAGCCAATGTCAGACATTCAAGTATTTTGGATATATAATATTGGAAAGAAAAAAAAAAAGTTGTGGTGAACAATGCATGTTAGGAAAATTTAAATCTAAATGGAAATTGCAAATGTGATTGAGAATTTGTGTTTTTTAAGATTTTATTTATTTATTTGACAGAGAGAGAAAAAGATCACAAATAGGCAGAGAAGCAAGCAAGAGAGAGAAAGGAGGGAAGCAGGCTCCCCACTAAGCAGAGAGCTCAATCCCAGGACCCTGAGATCATGACCTGAGCCAAAGGCAGAGGCTTACACCACTGAGCCACCCAGGTGCCCCAGTGGTTGAGAATTTGAAATACAATATTTAGTCAAGGTATTGGTAAAGAAAATATATACTGTGAGAACATGAAATATATTATTTAAATATTAAATTATTTATTATTATTAAATATTATTATTAAATAATCATGAGTAATAACCTGAGTTCTATGTCCAGTCTTGATGTAGAAATTTATGAAACCACCACTGGTAGCCCGGCAAATAGAAAAAGTGGAATAGGCTCTCTCTCTTCCTCTTTTCTCTGGTTCTCTCCCTCTTTTCCGTGTGTGTGTGTGTGTGTGTGTGTGTGTGTCACAGAAAGCTAACAAAATAAACTAAAATCACTAATTTCCAATAAAGTGCAAACCTTTCCTAGAAGAGCAGAGCTGTATGACTGCCAAGCTTATAACCTTGGCGGCCCTATAGGAAGAGAAGCAAATTCACTACAGTTGGGGTAAGGAGACACCAGCCAATCTTAATAAATGTATATTGGCTAGCTAGATTGTGGTTTAGAGCAAGAGATAAGAATCCAGAGGAGCTGAGATCACAAAACCAATTTCCACTTACCTCCTGCCTAGGTTTTCCATGGGGCCTTCCTTGAATGCATGGGAGACACAGGCCAAAAGCAGAGATAAGGTTAAGAGGACTGAGAGAGACTCTAATCAAGGCAAATGCAGGTTTTGTTGAGTGCTGCATTAATGGCCCCTTGAAAGCTGGTGTCAAAGAAGCAGAATGGAAAGTTCTCCTAAGGCACAGATAGCCAGGGCAGATTTGAAGATTAAGTAGAACTCCTGATTGTCATGAAAAGATGGTAAATCAGCTTGGAAACAGCAGGTATATGCCCACATTGCAGAAAGCAGGAAGCTGGGCTTAACACAAAGAAAAATGTCCAAGAGATACTGAATATTTTTTCAAAGTCTGGAGAACTGAATTTGCAACAAACCCCAGATACAACTCTATTACAGCTTAGATGGACTCAGGCCACTACCTTATTGTCTTGCACAGGAAGACATGTGCCCTTTTCTCAAGGTTAATATAATATAGTTCAGTCTCTACTGCTTTTTCCGTACACATAACTAGCCATACAATCAAAATAATATGAAAAATGTACAGAAGTAGGTATACATGACCCATAATAAGGAAAGAAATCAAACAATAGTAGACAACAAATATTCACCCAGATATAGGAATTAGCAGAGAAAGATTTTTAAGTATGATAAATACAGAGAAAGATTTTTTTAAAGATTTTATTTATTTATTTGACAGAGAGAGAGAGAGAGAGAGATCACAAGTAGACACAGGCAGTCAGGGGTCAGGGGAGCAGGCTCCCTGCTGAGCAGAGAGCCCAATGATGTGGGCCTTGATCCCAGGACCCTGAAATCATGACCTGAGCCGACAGCAGAGGCTTAAACCACTGAGCCACCCAGGCACTCCCAGAGAAAGATTTTTAAATAAGTATGATAAATAATATGGAAGAATCTAGAGAAAAAAGTGAGCTACATGTTTGTATAGAGGTGGAATGTAAGCAGAAGAATGCAAAATATATGAAATAATTATGTGAAAATAATTTTTTAATGGTTTATTTATTTGAGAGAGAGGGAGAGAGAGAGAGAGAGAGAAAGAGTGCATGAGCCCAGTGGAGAGGCAGACAGAGAAACAGAATCTCAAGGAGACTCCCCACTGACCACAAAGCCTCATGCAGGGCTTGATCCCATGACAATGAGATCATGACGTGAGCCAAAATCAAGAGTTGGACACTCAACCAGACAATTCACCTATGTGCCCCAAGTGGAAAGGAAAATTAAATGGAAAATTAAATTTAAAAAAATTAAGTGGAAAATGCAAAAGACAGCATTGGATTTGAAAATTCATTTGGCTGGCTTAATAGCAAAACATACTTGGCAGAATAAATGGTCAGGAACTTTGAAGAAAGTCAGTAGAAATTTATCCAAACAAAGGGAAACAAAGGGAAAAAAAACCTGACAGAACATCTGAAAGATGTGGGCAGTGCCAAATGGTTTAGCATGTGTAATGGGAGTCGGACAAAGGAACATGAGTAAGAATGACACAGCAAAAATTTTTGAAGAGATGACTAAGATTTGTTCATGATTGATAAAAGACCCCACATTTCCAACAAAGATCAGGGAATTTCAAGTAGGTTACATCATGAGAAAGTCACACCTAGGACATCATTGCCAAAGTGCTTCCAAAATGTATATATAAAATTTCTATTCTGTCATCTTTCTATAATCTATAGATCTGCAGTGGGCTATGTGATGCAGTATCAAGATCCTCTTTAGGTTCAGGGCTAAAGGACTTTATCTTCAGGTTACTAAGATTACTTTTGACTGGTAGCCTGTAGTTTTCAGCCCTCATCAGAAATTGCCCTTATTGGAGATGACCAACTCTTTCCAAGACCACAGTTTCTTTCTGGGAATACCTTGCCTCCAGTTATTGGTGTCAATGTGGGAATATAAAACCTTAAAATCACAGGACAGATTTGAAGATTTATCCTAGTTTCACAGTCCCCAGTGGGAGAAGCTAAATCATTTGTTGAGATAGCTTTACATACCAACGGTTCTGCCAAATCCTACTTTCTGCAGTTATTAATATGGAGATATGGAGAATACCCCAATAAAATTTCATAACCCACTGAGCCACCCAGGGACCCTCCCCAATAAAATTTCTTTTTTTAAATATTTTATTTATTTATTTCACAGAGAGAGAGATCACAAGTAGGTAGAGAGGCAGGCAGAGAGAGAGGGGGGAAGCAGGCTCCCTGCTGAGCAGAGAGCCCGATGCGGGGCTCGATCCCAGGACCCTGAGATCTAGACCTGAGCCGAAGGCAGAGGTTTAACCCACTGAGCCACCCAGGTGTCCCCCCCATAAAATTTCTTTCTTTTTTTAAAATTTTTTTTTTATTTTTTATAAACATATATTTTTATCCCCAGGGGTACAGGTCTGTGAATCGTCAGGTTTACACACTTCACAGCACTTAGCAAAGCACATACCCTCCCCAATGTCCATAACCCCACCCCCTTCTCTCAACCCCTCTCACCCCAGCAACCCTCAGTTTGTTTTGTGAGATTAAGAGTCACTTATGGTTTGTCTCCCTCCCAATCCCATCTTGATTCATTACTTCTTTTCCTACCCAATTAAGCCCCCATGTTGCATCACCACTTTCTCATATCAGGGAGATCATATGATAGTTGTCTTTCTCTGCTTGACTTATTTCGCTGAGCATGATACACTCTAGTTCCATCCATGTTGTTGCAAATGGCAAGATTTCATTTCTTTTGATGGCTGCATAGTATTCCATTGTGTATATATACCACACCTTCTTTACCCATTCATCTGTTGATGGACATCTAGGTTCTTTCCATAGTTTGGCTATTGTGGACATTGCTGCTATAAACATTTGGGTGCACGTGCCCCTTTGGATCACTACGTTTGTATCTTTAGGATAAATACCCAGTAGTGCAATTGCTGGGTCATAGGGCAGTTCTATTTTCAACATTTTAAGGAACCTCCATGCTGTTTTCCAGAGTGGTTGCACCAGCTTGAATTCCCACCAACAGTGTAGGAGGGTTCCCCTTTCTCTGCATCCTTGCAAGCATCTGTCATTTCCTGACTTGTTGATTTTAGCCATTCTGACTGGTGTGAGGAGATATCTCATTGTAGTTTTGATTTGTATTTCCCTGATGCCGAGTGATATGGAGCACTTTTTCATGTGTCTGTTGGCCATCTGGATGTATTCTTTGCAGAAATGTCTCTTCATGTCCTCTGCCCATTTCTTGATTGGATTATTTGTTCTTTGGGTGTTGAGTTTGCTAAGTTCTTTATAGATTTTGGACACTAGTCCTTTATCTGATATGTCGTTTGCAAATATCTTCTCCCATTCTGTCAGTTGTCTTTTAATTTTGTTCACTGTTTCATTTGCTGTGCAAAAGCTTTTGATCTTGATGAAATCCCAATAGTTCATTTTTGCCCTTGCTTCACTTGCCTTTGGCGATGTTCCTAGGAAGATGTTGCTGCGGCTGAGATCGATGAGGTATCTGCCTGTGTTCTCCTCAAGGATTTTGATGGATTCCTTTCTCACATTGAGGTCCTTCATCCATCTTGAGTCTATTTTCGTGTGTGGTGTAAGGAAATGGTCCAATTTCATTTTTCTGCATGTGGCTGTCCAATTTTCCTAACACCATTTATTAAAGAGGCTGTCTTTTTCCCATTGGACATTCTTTCCTGCTTTGTTGAAGATTAGTTGACCATAGAGTTGAGGGTCTATTTCTGGGCTCTCTATTCTGTTCCATTGATCTATATGTCTGTTTTTGTGCCAGTACCATGCTGTCTTGATGATGACAGCTTTGTAGTAGAGCTTGAAGTCCGGAATTATGTGTCACCAACTTTGGCTTTCTTTTTCAATATTCCTTTGGCTATTCGAGGTCTTTTCTGGTTCCATATAAATTTTAGGATTATTTGTTCCATTTCTTTGAAAAAGATGGATGGTACTTTGATAGGAATTGCATTGAATGTGTAGATTGCTTTAGGTAGCATAGACATTTTCAAAATGTTTATTCTTCCAATCCAGGAGCATGGAACATTTTTCCATTTCTTTGTGTCTTCCTCAATTTCTTTCATGAGTACTTTATAGTTTTCTGAGTATAGATTCTGTGCCTCTTTGTTTAGGTTTATTCCTATGTGTCTTATGGTTTGGGGGGCAATTGTAAATGGGACTGACTCCTTAATTTCTCTTTCTTCTGTCTTGTTGTTGGTATAGAGAAATGCAACTGATTTCTGTGCATTGATTTTATATCCTGACACTTGACTGAATTCCTGTACAAGTTCTGGCAGTTTTGGAGTGGAGTCTTTTGGGTTTTCCACATAGAGTATCATATCATCTGCGAAGAGTGATAGTTTGACTTCTTCTTTACCGATTTGGATGCCTTTAATTTCCTTTTGTTGTCTGATTTCTGAGGCTAGGACTTCTAGTACTATGTTGAATAGCAGTGGTGATAATGGACATCCCTGCCGTGTTCCTGACCTTAGCAGAAAAGCTTTCAGTTTTTCTCCATTGAGAATGATATTTGCGGTGGGTTTTTCATAGATGGCTTTGATGATATTGAGGTATGTGCCCTCTATCCCTACACTTTGAAGAGTTTAGATCAGGAAGGGATGCTGTACTTTGTCAAATGCTTTTTCAGCATCTATTGAGAGTATCATATGGTTCTTGTTCTTTCTTTTATTGATGTGTTGTATCCCATTGACTGATTTGTGGATGTTGAACCAACCTTGCAGCCCTGGAATAAATCCCACTTGGTCGTGGTGAATAATCCTTTTAATGTACTGTTGAATCTTATTGGCTAGTATTTTGGTGAGAATTTTTGCATCTGTGTTCATCAAGGATATTGGTCTATAGCTCTCTTTTTGATGGGATCCTTGTCTGGTTTTGGGATCAAGGTGATGTTGGCCTCATAAAATGAGTTTGGAAGTTTTCCTTCAATTTCTATTTTTTGGAACAGTTTCAGGAGAATAGGAATTAGTTCTTCTTTAAATGTTTGGTAGAATTCCCCTGGGAAGCCATCTGGTCCTGGGCTTTTGTTTGTTTGGAGATTTTTGATGACTGTTTCAATCTCCTTACTGGTTATGGGTCTGTTCAGGATTTCTATTTCTTCCTGGTTCAGTTGTGGTAGTTTATATGTTTCTAGGAATGCATCCATTTCTTCCAAATTGTCAAATTTGTTGGCGTAGAGTTGCTCATAGTATGTTCTTATAATAATTTGTATTTCTTTGGTGTTAGTTGTGATCTCTCCTCTTTCATTCATGATTTTATTAATTTGGGTCCTTTCTCTTTTCTTTTTGAGAAGTCTGGCCAGGGGTTTATCAATTTTATTAATTCTTTCAAAGAACCAGCTCCTAGTTTCGTTGATTTGTTCCATTGTTTTTTTGGTTTCTATTTCATTGATTTCTGCTCTGATCTTTATGATCTCTCTTCTCCTGCTGGGCTTAGGGTTTCTTTCTTGTTCTTTCTCCTGCTCCTTTAGGTGTAGGGTTAGGTTGTGTACCTGAGACCTTTCTTGTTTCTTGAGAAAGGCTCGTACTGCTATATATTTTCCTCTCAGGACTGCCTTTGTTGTGTCCCACAGATTTTGAACCATTGTGTTTTCATTATCATTTGTTTCCATGATTTTTTTCAATTCTTCTTTAATTTCGCGGTTGACCCATTCATTCTTTAGAAGGATGCTGTTTAGTCTCCATGTATTTGGGTGCTTTCCAAACTTCCTCTTGTGGTTGAGTTCTAGGTTCAGAGCATCGTGGTCTGAAAATATGCAGGGAATGATCCCAATCTTTTGATACCGGTTGAGTCCTGATTTAGGACCGAGGATGTGATCTATTCTGGAGAATGTCCCATGTGCACTAGAGAAGAATGTGTATTCTGTTGCCTTGGGATGAAATGTTCTGAATATATCTGTGATGTCCATCTCATCCAGTGTATCATTTAAGGCCTTTATTTCCCTGTTGATCTTTTGCTTGGATGATCTGTCCATTTCAGTGAGGGGAGTGTTAATGTTCCCTACTATTATTGTATTATTGTTAATGTGTTTCTTTGATTTTGTTATTAATTGGTTTATATAGTTGGCTGCTCCCACGTTTGGGGCATAGATATTTAAAATTGTTAGATCTTCTTGTTGGTCAGACCCTTTGAGTATGATATAGTGTCCTTCCTCATCTCTTATTATAGTCTTTGGCTTAAAATCTAATTGATCTGATATAAGGATTGCCACTCCTGCTTTCTTCTGATGTCCATTAGCATGGTAAATTCTTTTCCACCCCCTCACTTTAAGTCTGGAGGTGTCTTCGGGTTTAAAATGAGTTTCTTGGAGGCAACATATAGATGGGTTTTGTTTTTATATCCATTCTGATACCCTGTGTCTTTTGATTGGGGCATTTAGCCCATTAACATTCAGGGTAACTATTGAGAGATATGAATTTTGTGCCATTGTATTGCCTGTAAGGTGACTTTTACTGTATATTGTTTCAGTTCCTTTCTGATCTACCACTTGTAGGCTCTCTATTTGCTTAGAGGACCCCTTTCCGTATTTCCTGTAGAGCTGGTTTGGTGTTTGCAAATTCTTTCAGGTTTTGTTTGTCCTGGAAGCTTTTATTCTCTCCTTCTATTTTTAATGATAATGATAGCCTAGCTGGATATAGTATTCTTGGCTGCATGTTTTTCTCGTTTAGTGCTCTGAAAATATCATGCCAGCTCTTTCTGGCCTGCCAGGTCTCTGTGGATAAATCAGCTGCCAATCTAATATTTTTACCATTGTATGTTACAGACTTCTTTTCCCGGGCTGCTTTCAGGATTTTCTCTTTGTCACTAAAACTTGTAAATTTTACTATTAAATGATGTGGATGTGGGCCTATTCTTATTGATTTTGAGGGGCGTTCTCTGAACCTCCTGAATTTCGATGCTCGTTCCCTTTGCCATATTGGGGAAATTCTCCCCAATAATTCTCTCCAGTATACCTTCTACTCCCCTCTCTCTTTCTTCTTCTGGAATCCCAATTATTCTAATGTTGTTTCATCTTATGGTGTCACTTATCTCTCGAATTCTCCCCTCATGGTCCAGTAGCTGTTTGTCCCTCTTTTGCTCAGCTTCTTTATTCTCTGTCATTTGGTCTTCTATATCGCTAATTCTTTCTTCTGCCTCATTTATCCTAGCAGTGAGAGCCTCCTTTTTTTATTGCAACTAATGAATAGCTTTTTTTGATTTCAACTTGGTTAGATTTAGTTCTTTTATTTCTCCAGAAAGTGCTTTTATATCTCTGGAGAGGGTTTCTCTAATATCTTCCATGCGTTTTTCGAGCCCGGCTAGAACCTTGAGAATTGTCATTCTGAATTCTAGATCTGACATATTACCAATGTCTGTATTGCTTAAGTCCCTAGCCTTCGGTACTGCCTCTTGTTTTTTGGTTTTTTTTTTTTTTTTTGTGGTGAATTTTTCCTCCTTGTCATTTTGTCCAGATAAGAGTATATGAAGGAGCAAGTAAAATACTAAAAGGGTGGCAACAACCCCAGGAAAATATGCTTTAACCAAATCAGAAGAGATCCCCAATCGTGAGGGGGGAGAAAGGGGATAAAAAGAGGTTCAAAAAAAAAAAAAAAAAGAAAGGAAAAAAAAAGGAATTAAAAAAAGAAAACGAATAAAGAAAAGTATGAAAAAGAAAATATATATATATTAGATAAACTAGTTAAAAACGTTAAAAATGAAAAGGGTAAAAGTTAAAAAAAATTAAAAACTTAAAAAAAAATTTAAAAACCAAATAATTTAGCAAAAGAAGAGAAAAAAAAAGAAAAAGAAAAAAATTACTTTCACTGCAAGACTAAAAAATTACAGGGAGAAAGCCATGAGTTCCGTGCTTTGCTTTCTCCTCCCCTGGGATTCTGCTGCTCTCCTTGGTATTGAAACTGCACTCCTTGGTAGATGAACTTGGTCTTGGCTGGATTTCTTTTTTTTTTTTTTTTTTTTCTTTGGTGTCTTATTATTTTTTTTCCAATTTATTTATTTTCAGAAAAACAGTATTCATTATTTTTTCACCACACCCAGTGCTCCATGCAAGCTGTGCCCTCCACAATACCCACCACCTGGTACCCCAACATCCCACCCCCCCGCCACTTCAAACCCCTCAGATTGTTTTTCAGAGTCCATAGTGTCTCATGGTTCATCTCCCCTTCCAATTTACCCAAAAGCACATACCCTCCCCAATGTCCATAACCCTACCCCCCTTCTCCTAACCCCCCTCCCCCCAGCAAACCACAGTTTGTTTCGTGAGATTAAGAGTCACTTATGGTTTGTCTCCCTACCTATCCCATCTTGTTTCATGGATTCTTCTCCTACCCACTTAAGCCCCCATGTTGCATCACCACTCCCTCATATCAGGGAGATCATATGATAGTTGTCTTTCTCCGCTTGACTTATTTCGCTAAGCATGATACGCTCTAGTTCCATCCATGTTATTGCAAATGGCAAGATTTCATTTCTTTTGATGGCTGCATAGTATTCCATTGTGTATATATACCACATCTTCTTGATCCATTCATCTGTTGATGGACATCTAGGTTCTTTCCATAGTTTGGCTATTGTGGACATTGCTGCTATAAACATTTGGGTGCACGTGCCCCTTTGGATCACTACGTTTGTATCTTTAGGGTAAATTCCCAGTAGTGCAATTGCTGGGTCATAGGGCAGTTCTATTTTGAACATTTTGAGGAATCTCCATGCTGTTTTCCAGAGTGGTTGCACCAGCTTGCATTCCCACCAACAGTGTAGGAGCGTTCCCCTTTCTCCGCATCCTCGCCAGCATCTGTCATTTCCTGACTTGTTGATTTTAGCCATTCTGACTGGTGTGAGGTGATATCTCATTGTGGTTTTGATTTGTATTTCCCTGATGCCGAGTGATATGGAGCACTTTTTCATGTGTCTGTTGGCCATCTGGATGTCTTCTTTGCAGAAGTGTCTGTTCATGTCCTCTGCCCATTTCTTGATTGGATTATTTGTTCTTTGGGTGTTGAGTTTGTTAAGTTCTTTATAGATTTTGGACACTAGTCCTTTATCTGATATATCGTTTGCAAATATCTTCTCCCATTCTGTCAGTTGTCTTTTGGTTTTGTTTACTGTTTCCTTTGCTGTGCAAAAGCTTTTGATTTTGATGAAATCCCAAAAGTTCATTTTTGCCCTTGCTTCCCTTGCCTTTGGCGATGTTTCTAGGAAGATGTTGCTGCGGCTGAGGTCGAAGAGGTTGCTGCCTGTGTTCTCCTCAAGGATTTTGATGGATTCCTTTCTCACATTGAGGTCCTTAATCCATTTTGAATCTATTTTTGTGTGTGGTGTAAGGAAATGGTCCAATTTCATTTTTCTGCACGTGGCTGTCCAATTTTCCCAACACCATTTATTGAAGAGGCTGTCTTTTTTCCATTGGACATTCTTTCCTGCTTTGTCGAAGATTAGTTGACCATAGAGTTGAGGGTCTATTTCTGGGCTCTCTATTCTGTTCCATTGGTCTATGTGTCTGTTTTTGTGCCAGTACCATGCTGTCTTGATGATGACAGCTTTGTAATAAAGCTTGAAGTCCGGAATTGTGATGCCACCAACTTTGGCTTTGTTTTTCAATATCCCTTGGGCTATTCGAGGTCTTTTCTGGTTCCATATAAATTTTAAAATTATTTGTTCCATTTCTTTGAAAAAGATGGATGGTACTTTGATCGGGATTGCATTAAATGTGTAGATTGCTTTAGGTAGCATAAACATTTTCACAATATTTATTCTTCCAATCCAGGAGCATGGAACATTTTTCCATTTCTTTGTGTCTTCCTCAATTTCTTTCATGAGTACTTTATAGTTTTCTGAGTATAGATTCTTAGCCCTCTCTTTGCTTAGAGGACCCCTTTCAGTATTTCCTGTAGAGCTGGTTTGGTGTTTGCAAATTCTTTCAGGTTTTGTTTGTCCTGGAAGCTTTTAATCTCTCCTTCTATTTTCAATGATAGCCTAGCTGGATATAGTATTCTTGGCTGCATGTTTTTCTCGTTTAGTGCTCTGAAAATGTCATGCCAGCTCTTTCTGGCCTGCCAGGTCTCTGTGGATAAGTCTGCTGCCAATCTAATACTTTTACCATTGTATGTTACAGACTTCTTTTCCCGGGCTGCTTTCAGGATTTGCTCTTTGTCACTAAGGCTTGTAAATTTTACTATTAAGTGACGGGGTGTGGGCCTCTTCTTATTGATTTTGAGGGGCGTTCTCTGAACCTCCTGAATTTTGATGCTCGTTCCCTTTGCCATATTGGGGAAATTCTCCCCAATAATTCTCTCCAGTATACCTTCTTCTCCCCTCTCTCTTTCTTCTTCTTCTGGAATCCCAATTATTCTAATGTTGTTTCGTCTTATGGTGTCACTTATCTCTCGAATTCTCCCCTCATGGTCCAGTAGCTGTTTGTCCCTCTTTTGCTCATTTTCTTTATTCTCTGTCATTTGTCCTTCTATATCGCTAATTCTTTCTTCTGCCTCATTTATCCTAGCAGTGAGAGCCTCCATTTTTAATTGAACTTCATTAATAGCTTTTTTGATTTCAACTTGGTTAGATTTTAGTTCTTTTATTTCTCCAGAAAGGGCTTTTATATCTCTGGAGAGAGTTTCTCTAATATCTTCCATGCCTTTTTCAAGCCCGGCTATAACCTTGAGAATTGTCATTTTGAACTCTAGATCTGACATATTACCAATGTCTGTATTGATTAGGTCCCTAGCCTTCGGTACTGCCTCTTGTTCTTTTTTTTGTTGTGAATTTTTCCGCCTTGTCATTTTCTCCAGCTAAGAGTATATGAAGGAGCAATTAAAATACTAAAAGGGTGGCAACAATGCCAGGAAAATATGCTTTAACCAAATCAGAAGAGATCCCAAATCATGCGGGGGGATTTCTCCCCCCTCACGATTGGGTGAGGGATCTCCTCTGATTGGGATCTCCTTTGATTGGGATCTCCCAATCTCTTCTGATTGGGATGTCTTCTGATTTGGGGATAAAAAGAGGTTCAAAAAGAAAGAAAGAAAAAAAAAGAAAAAAAGAATTAAAAAAAAGAGATTGAATTAAAAATTCAATCAAGAATTTAAAAAAGAATTAAGAAAAAAAAGGAATGAAGAGATTAGGATCTCTTCTGATTTGGGGATAAAAAGAGGTTCAAAAAGAAAGAAAAAAAAAAGAAAAAAAAGAATAAAAAAAAGAAAATGAATAAAGAAAAGTATAAAAAAGCAAATTATATATATATTAGATAATCTAGTTAAAAAACGTTAAAAAAGAAAAGGGTAAAATTATAAAAAATTTTAGCAGAAGAAGAGAAAATAAATGAAAAAGAAAAAAAAATCAACTGCAAGACTAAAAAATCACAGGCAGAAAGCCATGAGTTCCGTGGTTTGTTTTCTCCTCCTCTGGAATTCTGCTGCTCTCTCCTTGGTATTGAAACTGCACTCCTTGGTAGGTGAACTTGGTCTTGCCTGGATTTCTTGTTGATCTTCTGGGAGAGGGGCCTGGTGTAGTGATTCTCAAGTGTCTTTGCCCCAGGCGGAATTACACCACCCTTACCAGGGGCCGGGCTGAGTGATCTGCTTGGCTTTGCTTTCAGGAGCTTTTGTTCCCTGAGCGCTTTCCGTAGAGTTCCGGAGGACGGGAATACAAATGGCGGCCTCCTGGTCTCCGGCCCGGAGGAGCCGAGAGCCCGGGGCCCCGCTCCCCAGTGTGCCCTCAGCGAACAGCTCCTAGTAACTCGCGTCTGCCTGACCTCCGGCCGCGCTCCGAGCTCACCGAGCTTGCGACCGGTTCAAGGCAATTCCGAGCTGCGAGCTTACTGTCGGCTCTGTCTCTGCAGCCGGCTTTCCCGTTCCAATATCCGCAAGCTCTGTGACACTCAGACACCCCCGATCCTTCTGTGATCCCGCGGGACCTGATGTCACACCGACCCCGTGTGGGCTTCGCCCCGGTTTAGCCTCCGGAGCGATGTCCCTCAGCAGAACAGACTTTTAAAAGTCCTGATTTTGTGCTCCGTTGCTCCGCCGCTTGCCGGGAGCAGGCCCCTCCCCCCGTGGTCTATCTTCCCGTCGCTTTGGATTCACTTCTCCACCAGTCCTACCTTTCAGAAAGTGGTTGTTTTTCTGTTTCTAGAATTGCTGTTCTTCTTCTCTTCGATCTGCCGATGGGTTTGCAGGTGTTTGCAATCTTTAGATAAGCTCTCTAGCTGATCTCCTGCTAGCTGAGGTAGTCTCAGCCTGCTACTTCTCCGCCATCTTGACTCCTCTTGGCTGGATTTCTTGTTGATCTTCTGGGGGAGGGTCCTCGTGTAGTGATTCTCAAGTGTCTTTGCCCCAGGCGGAATTGCACCATCCTAACCAGGGGCTGGGCTGATTAATCCGCTCGGGTTTGCTTTCAGGAACTTTTGTTCCCTGAGCACTTTCCGTAGAGTTCCGGAGGACAGGAACACAAATGGCGGCCTCCTGGTCTCTGGCCCGAGGAGCCGAGAGCCCAGGGCCCCACTCCTCAGTGCGCCCTCAGCGAACAGCTCCCAGTAACTCCCGTCTGCCTGACCTCCGGCTGCACTCTGAGCTCACCGAGCCTGCGACAGGTTCAAGGTAACCCCGACTGCGAGCTTACTGTCGGCTCTGTCTCTGTAGCCAGCTTTCCCGTTCTAATACCCGCAAGCTCTGCGACACTCAGACACCCCCGATCCTTCTGTGACCCTGCGAGACCTGAGGCCATGCCGACCCCGCGTGGGCTTCTCCCTGGTTTAGCCTCTGGAGTGATGTCCCTCAGCGGAACAGACTTTTAAAAGTCCCGATTAAAAAAAAAAAAAAAGTCCCGATTTTGTGCTCCGTTGCTGTGCCCATTGCCGGGAGCCGGCCCCTCCCCCCGGGGTCTATCTTCCCATCGCTTTGGACTCACTTCTCCGCCAGTCCTACCTTTCAGAAAGTGGTTGTTTTTCTGTTTCTAGAATTGCTGTTCTTCTTCTCTTTGATCTGCCGATGGATTTGCAGGTGTTTGCAATCTTTAGATAAACTCTCTAGCTGATCTCCTGCTAGCTGAAGTAGTTTCAGCCTGCTACTTCTCCGCTATCCTGACTTTCAATAAAATTTCTTTTTTTTTCCCAATTTATTTATTTTCAGAAAAACAGTATTCATTATTTTTTCACCACACCCAGTGCTCCATGCAAGCTGTGCCCTCTATAATACCCACCACCTGGTACCCCAACCTCCCACCCCCCCGCCACTTCAAACCCCTCAGATTGTTTTTCAGAGTCCATAGTCTCTCATGGTTCACCTCCCCTTCCAATTTACCCAAATTCCCTACTACTCTCTAACGCCCCTTGTCCTCCATGCTATTGGTTATGCTCCACAAATGAGTGAAACCATATGATAATTGATTCTCTCTTCTTGACTTTTTTCACTCAGCATAATCTCTTCCAGTCCCGTCCATGTTGCTACAAAAGTTGGATATTCGTCCTTTCTAATGGAGGCATAATACTCCATAGTGTATATGGACCACATCTTCCTTATCCATTCATCCGTTGAAGGGCATCTTGGTTCTTTCCATAGTTTGGCGACTGTGGCCATTGCTGCTATAAACTTTGGGGTACAGATGGCCCTTCTTTTCACGACATCCGTGTCTTTGGGGTAAATACCCAGGAGTGCAATTGCAGGGTCGTAGGGAAGCTCTATTTTTAATTTCTTGAGGAATCTCCACACTGTTCTCCAAAGAGGCTGCACCAACTTGCATTCCCACCAACAGTGTAAGAGGGTTCCCCTTTCTCCACATCCTCTCTAACACATGTTGTTTCCTGTTTTGTTAAATTTGGCCATTCTAACTGGTGTAAGGTGATATCTCAATGTGGTTTTAATTTGAATCTCCCTGAGGGCTAATGATGATGAGCATTTTTTCATGTGTCTGATAGCCATTTGTATGTCTTCATTTGAGAAGTGTCTGTTCATATCTTCTGCCCATTTTTTGATGTGTTTGTCTGTTTCGTGTGGGTTGAGTTTGAGGAGTTCATTATAGATCCTGAATATCAACCTTTTGTCTGTACTGTCATTTGCAAATATCTTCTCCCATTCCGTGGGTTGCCTCTTTGTTTTTTTGACTGTTTCCTTTGCTGTGAAGAAGCTTTAGATTTTGATGAAGTCCCAGAAGTTTATTTTCGCTTTTGTTTCCTTTGCCTTTGGAGACGTATCTTGAAAGAAGTTGCTGTGGCTGATATCGAAGAGATTACTGCCTATGTTCTCCTCTAAGATTCTGATAGATTCCTGTCTCACGTTGAGGTCTTTTATTCATTTTGAGTTGATCTTTGTGTACGGTGTAAGAGAATGGTCGAGTTTCATTCTTCTACATATAGCTGTCTAGTATTCCCAGCACCATTTATTGAAGAGACTGTCTTTTTTCCACTGTATATTTTTTCCTGTTTTGTCAAAGATTAATTGACCATAGAGTTGAGGGTCCATATCAGGGCTCTCTACTCTGTTCCACTGGTCTATGTGTCTGTTTTTATGCCAGTACCGTGCTGTCTTGGTGATCACAGCTTTGTAATAAAGCTTGAAATCAGGTAAGGTGATGCCGCCAGCTTTATTTTTGTTTTTCAACATTTCCTTAGCGATTCGGGGTCTCTTCTGATTCCATACAAATTTTAGGATTATTTGCTCCAGCTCTTTGAAGAATGCCGGTGGAATTTTGATCGGAATGGCATTAAAAGTATAGATTGCTCTAGGCAGTATAGACATTTTAACAATGTTTCTTCTTCTGATCCAAGAGCATGGAATGGTCTTCCATCTATTTGTGTCTTCTTCAATTTCTTTCATGAGTGTTCTGTAGTTCCTCAAGTACAGATCCTTTACCTCTTTAGTTAGGTTTATTCCCAGGTATCTTTTGGTTTTTGGTGCTATAGTAAATGGAATCGATTCTCTAATTTCCCTTTCTGTATTTTCATTGTTAGTGTATAAGAAAGCCACTGATTTCCGCACATTGACTTTGTATCCTGCCACGTTGCTGAATTGCTGTATGAGTTCTAGTAGTTTGGGGGTGGAGTCTTTTGGGTTTTCCATATAAAGAATCATGTCATCTGCGAAGAGAGAGAGTTTGACTTCTTCATTACCAATTTGGATACCTTTTATTTCTCTCTGTTGTCTGATTGCTGTTGCTAGGACTTCTAATACTATGTTGAACAAGAGTGGTGAAAGTGGGCATCCTTGTCTTGTTCCTGATCTCAACGGGAAGGCTGCAAGCTTTTTCCCATTGAGGATGATATTTGCTGTGGGTCTTTCATAGATAGATTTGATGAGTTTCAGGGGCGCAGGATCTTTTGCGTCCCCAAAGCCAAGGCAGTGGCGGCTGGCTGGGAGCTCCTGACCGCCAGAGAGGTTCCAAGCAGCGATCGCACACTGAGATTTTGCCCCAGGCCCGGGCTGGGAGTGCCCGGCTTGCGCGCACCTCTTTTCAGAGGCGGCTGTGTGTCGGGCGCGCGTCTGGGGCACTGAGAACGGGGCGCTGGTCCGTAAGCCTCAGGCTGGGATTTGCGCGCCTTTTGTAGCAGGGAGCCTGCTTCTCCCTCTCCCACTTCCCCTGCTTGTGTTCCCTCTGTATCTCCCTCTGTCTGTCAAATAAATAAGTATTTTTTTTTAAAAAAGGGATGATCAAGACTATTTATGCTATTTGGGGGCGCCTGGGTGGCTCAGTGGGTTGAGCCTCTGCCTTCTGCTCAGGTCATGATCCCGGGGTCCTGGGATCGAGCCCCGCATGGGGCTCTCTGCTCAGCAGGGAGCCTGCTTCCCTTCCTCTCTCTCTGACTGACTCTCTGCCTACTTGTGATCGCTCTCTGTCAAATAAATAAATAAAAATCTTTAAAAAAAAGACTATTTATGCTATTTGGAAGAAAATATTCTACCTTCTTTTTATTGTAATGCTATCTTTGAACGCTTTATTTTAGATGCTTTATAATGTACATAACATAATCATTAAGCTATTCATAAATACAAAAAATGTACATTCATTAGATGTTTATGTTCAGTTTTTTTTTA
Organism: Neogale vison; assembly: GCF_020171115.1. Lineage (NCBI taxonomy): Eukaryota > Metazoa > Chordata > Mammalia > Carnivora > Mustelidae > Neogale > Neogale vison. The sequence goes on along the minus strand of NC_058091.1, from coordinate 158,518,574 downwards.
ATGTATTGGGATGCACAATCAAAATTGAGATATCAGTGGCCCTTGAGGAAAAGCCCAAGTCACTTAGCATAATATCCAAAACCTCTTCATATCTTGCCTCAGCTTCTTTCTCTAGCTTTAGCTCTTACCACTTTGTTCTCTCCATTAAACTAATAAGTTCTATGAGTTTAAGAACTCTAACTTTCTTATTATCCAAATTTTCTAACTCAACACCTGACACATAGTAGGCATTCAATATCATTGATTTAGTTATACAGACACCCATTTCCTACCTACCCCATTTTTTTTGCTGAAGTTGTAGAACCTTAACTAATACTCTGTGGTCTCATGCGTTTATAAAAATGTCCCTGTGTCCCTGTGTTCTCACCTGACAACAAACCTTTCTTAAAATCTATTATTAATTCTTTTGGGGAACCTTTCTTTAATCATCATGAGATCACAAATGAGGATTAAAAGGCAAGGCAATATTTTGTGTTTTGTCACACAGTGACTCTAGAAATATATCTCGTCCTTTCCTTACCTTTTTTAATCATTACCCATTCTCTCTTTAGATTATGGGTTTATGAAGCGAGGACACAGATTATTTTATATTCATTAAATAAAGGAATATTACAGTTTATAATATTTTTAAAATCTCATTAAGATAAAATTATCAGAAAATTGAATGAAATAATGAATTATTTTGATTCTACTAGAATTCATCTTGGTTTTCCTTCTATTGATATGAATTATTGACATTTTATTTTTTACCTATTTTATCTTAATTTCTTTGACATTATAAATGAGTGGAGAAGAACACACATTTGCTGAAATTTTAAAGTACACAGAGTAAAATTTGAAATTCCTTCTTTATTACAGCCCCCTAACTTACTCTCTTTCCTATATGTAAACTTAGGTCTTATTACCTCCTTTAATATTCCCAGCAAGATTTTGTAGTTTCCCCTCTTTGTTTCTCAGTGATTGATGAATGGATTAATTGATTCAAAAGTTATCTATTGAATACCTAATTGGTGCCACAGACTATGCTGGAGACACAGGATAAATAAGAAAAATTATGATCTTCATGATGCTCAGAGTGGAGTGGAAGGACTGTGAATGAATATACAGTTAATCAGTAATTTCAGGCTACATTAAAACTAAGATGAAAATAAACAAGGGGATGAAATACTGACTAAAGGAAGCCACTCTGGATTTGGTGCGTTAGTCTTATTCCTCTGAGAAGCAGACACCAAGTTGAGAAGTACAAGAAGTTTATTGGTTATTGGAAAATGACTGTGAGAGAAAATGTAGGTTGAGGCAGAGGAGGCTGAAAGACCCCTGATAGTAAGGACAGAGAAGATGGTAGGTTGGACTAGGCAGGTAGTGGCAGGTGGATGTAAGAACTATTTTTCATATTCATATTTACTAGACTATACATATAATGCTCTGATTTTTTCCAATAAAAATATACATATGACAGATCATTCCATGTCAGTTATATAAATCTCTTGCTTTCTTTTTCTAAAAAAAGATTTATTAGGGCATTTGGGTGGCATAGTGAGTTAAGCATCTGCCTTTGGCTCAGGTCATGATCCCAAGGTCCTGGGATCAAGCCCCACATTGGGCTTCCTGCGCAGTGGGGAGTCTGCCTCTCCCTCGGCCGCTGGTCTCCCTGCTTGTGCTCTCTCTCCCTCTCCCTCTCTCTGGCAAATAAATAAAAATCTTTAATAATTTGTTTTAGATAAATAAAATATTTATTTATTTATCTGGGTGGGGAGTGCATGAGAGTGGGGGTAGGTGGGGGAGAGGGACAGAGGGAGAGAGAAACCCAAACAGACTCCACACTGAGCATGGACACTGCCAGAGGGCTCAATCTCATGACCCTGAGATCACCACCATAGAGCTGAAGCCAAAAGTCTGATGTTCAACCAACTTTACTACCCAGGCACTCCTGTTGCTTTCTTGTTTAACCAGCATGTAATATCTAAACCAGATTTGATTTACCTATTTTCCTTTACTGAGCATATAGGTAAATACTTTTTTTCCTCTTTCTCAGTGCTACAGTGAATATTCTTGTAAGTGCCTCACTGTGAAGAGTGGAAATATTATTTAGAAGAGACAACGTGGAATTACTGTGCATACTTTAAAATTGAATAGGCATTGGCCAATATTCTGCTAAAAGACAGTTCTAACATATTCTCTAATGAGAAGTGTATGAAATGGAACTTTGCCTCATATTTTGCTAATATTGGATATTATCAACCTTCAATGTTTTTCAAACTGAGGGGGAAACAATTGTTTTTAGATGGGTGGTATCAAGGAAAAGAGAAGTCAGTTTTGTTGCATTTAAAGATCATCACAGCATCTGCTCATCCTTTCTATTGGCCAGATTAGGTATACCAAATATTAGTGTATTCATTCCCTAGGACTGTCATAAAAAATTTCCACAAACTTGGTAGCTTGAAACAACTGAAATTAATTATCTCACAGTTCTGGAAACCAGAAATCTAAAAGCATGACACTGTCATAGCCATACACCCTCTGGCTCTGAGGGAGAATCTGTTTCATGTCCTCTCTTGCATCATATGACTGTCAGAATTGCTTGATAGTTCTTGGCTTGTTGGTTGCATAACCTTAATTTCAGATTGTTTGTTCATACTGCTTTTTTCTCTGTGTGTTTCAAAACTCCCTCTACCTCTCTCTTATAAGGACAAATGTGACTACATTTAGAGCCCACCTCATTAATCGAGGTTATATGCAAGTTACTTAAGTTAATCAGATATTTTCCCATATAAGGTAATATTTAAAGGTTTTGGGGATTAGGATATTGGCATATCTTTTGGAAGGCATATAGTTCTGCTCACTGAAATTAATGAACTCACATTTCTTCTCCTGCAAGGATCACTACATGAAAGCCTGTGGTAAAGGTAGTCGAATTCAGGATTCACCAGATTCCCTGATTACCAATGAAGTCTGACTACTGACTTTGGTCATTTCTATTTTATTTTATATGAATTATGTGTTTAAAGCCTCTGCCCCTTATTCTCCTAAGATGTTAGTCTGCTTTTTTCTTTTATTATTGGTAATATGTATAAATTTTTTATATTGCTTGTTTTTTGAGTTGTGAGTTCTTTATGTAATTTGGATATTATCCCTTTATCAGATATGTGATTTGCAAATATTTTCCTCCTTTCAATTGTGTTGGTGATTTCCTTGTGAAGAAGATTTTGTTTTGCCAAGACTGATGTCAAAGAGGTTACCCACTACATTTTCTTTTTTCTAGTTTTATCGTTTTAGATCTTACGTTTTAGTCCTTAATACATTTTGAGTTGAATTTGTTGTGTATGGTGTAAGATAGGGATCCAGTTTCATTCTTTTGCATATAGCTACCCAGTTTTCCCAACAATAATTATTAAAGAGACTATATTTTTCCCATTATATATTCTTGGCTCCTTTGCCATAAATTAATTGATCATACATGCATGGGTTTATTTCTGGGCTTTCAATTCCATTCCATTGATCTCTGCATCTGTTTTTTTGCAAATACAATACTTTTTGATTACTGTAGGTTTATAATACAATTTGAAATCAAGAAACATGATGCCTCCAGCTATGTTCTTCTTTCTCAAGATACTTTGGCTATTTAGGGTGTTTTGTGGCTCCATCCAAATTTTAGGATTTCTTGTTCTATTTCTGTGAAAATTACCATTGGCATTTTGATAGGGATTGCACTGAATCTGTATACTGCTTTGAGTAGTTGGACATTTTGGCATTATTAATTCCTCCAATCCATGAGCAACAAATAACTTTCCAATTTTTGTGACCTCTTCAGTTTCTTTTTTTTTTTCAATTTATTTATTTTCAGAAAAACAGTATTCATTATTTTTTCACCACACCCAGTGCTCCATGCAAGCCGTGCCCTCTATAAAACCCACCACCTGGTACCCGAACCTCCCACACCCCCGCCACTTCAAACCCCTCAGATTGTTTTTCAGAGTCCATAGTCTCTCAAGGTTCACCTCCCCTTCCAATTTACCCAAATTCCCTACTCCTCTTTACTGCCCCTTGTCCTCCATGCTATTTGTTATGCTCCACAAATAAGTGAAACCATATGATAATTGACTCTCTCTGCTTGACTTTTTTCACTCAGCACAATCTCTTCCAGTCCCGTCCATGTTGCTACAAAAGTTGGGTATTCATCCTTTCTGATGGAGGCATAATACTCCATAGTGTATATGGACCACATCTTCCTTATCCATTCATCCGTTGAAGGGCATCTTGGTTCTTTCCATAGTTTGGCGACTGTGGCCATTGCTGCTATAAACATTGGGGTACAGATGGCCCTTCTTTCCACGACATCCGTGTCTTTGGGGTAAATACCCAGGAGTGCAATTGCAGGGTCGTAGGGAAGCTCTATTTTTAATTTCTTGAGGAATCTCCACACTGTTCTCCAAAGAGGCTGCACCAACTTGCATTCCCACCAACAGTGTAAGAGGGTTCCCCTTTCTCCACATCCTCTCCAACACATGTTGTTTCCTGTTTTGTTAATTTTGGCCATTCTAACTGGTGTAAGGTGATATCTCAATGTGGTTTTAATTTGAATCTCCCTGAGGGCTAATGATGATGAGCATTTTTTCATGTGTCTGATAGCCATTTGTATTTCTTGATTGGAGAAGTGTCTGTTCATATCTTCTGCCCATTTTTTGATGTGTTTGTCTGTTTCGTGTGGGTTGAGTTTGAGGAGTTCATTATAGATCCTGAATATCAACCTTTTGTCTGTACTGTCATTTGCAAATATCTTCTCCCATTCCGTGGGTTGCCTCTTTGTTTTTTTGACTGTTTCCTTTGCTGTGCAGAAGCTTTTGATTTTGATGAAGTCCCAGAAGTTTATTTTCGCTTTTGTTTCCTTTGCCTTTGGAGACGTATCTTGAAAGAAGTTGCTGTGGCTGATAACGAAGAGATTACTGCCTATGTTCTCCTCTAGGATTCTGATAGATTCCTGTCTCACGTTGAGGTCTTTTATCCATTTAGCGTTGATCTTTGTGTACGGTGTAAGAGAATGTTCGAGTTTCATTCTTCTACGTATAGCTGTCCAGTTTTCCCAGAACCATTTATTGAAGAGACTGTCTTTTTTCCACTGTATATTTTTTCCTGTTTTGTCAAAGATTAATTGACCATAGAGTTGAGGGTCCATATCAGGGCTCTCTACTCTGTTCCACTGGTCTATGTGTCTGTTTTTATGCCAGTACCATGCTGTCTTGGTGATCACAGCTTTGTAATAAAGCTTGAAATCAGGTAAGGTGATGCCGCCAGCTTTATTTTTGTTTTTCAACATTTCCTTAGTGATTCGGGGTCTCTTCTGATTCCATACAAATTTTAGGATTATTTGCTCCAGCTCTTTGAAGAATGCCGGTGGAATTTTGATCGGAATGGCATTAAAAGTATAGATTGCTCTAGGCAGTATAGACATTTTAACAATGTTTCTTCTTCTGATCCAAGAGCATGGAATGGTCTTCCATCTATTTGTGTCTTCTTCAATTTCTTTCATGAGTGTTCTGTAGTTCCTCAAGTACAGATCCTTTACCTCTTTAGTTAGGTTTATTCCCAGGTATCTTATGGTTCTTGGTGCTATAGTAAATGGAATCGATTCTCTAATTTCCCTTTCTTTATTTTCATTGTTAGTGTATAAGAAAGCCACTGATTTCCGCACATTGACTTTGTATCCTGCCACGTTGCTGAATTGCTGTATGAGTTCTAGTAGTTTGGGGGTGGAGTCTTTTGGGTTTTCCATATAAAGAATCATGTCATCTGTGAAGAGAGAGAGTTTGACTTCTTCATTACCAATTTGGATACCTTTTATTTCTCTCTGTTGTCTGATTGCTGTTGCTAGGACTTCTAATACTATGTTGAACAAGAGTGGTGAAAGTGGGCATCCTTGTCTTGTTCCTGATCTCAACGGGAAGGCTGCAAGCTTTTTCCCATTGAGGATGATATTTGCTGTGGGTCACCTCTTCAATTTCTTTCATCCATTTCAATATTTCAATAGTTCAATCTCATCAGTAGTTTTTAGCATAAGATCTTTCACCTTCTTGATTAAGTTTATTCCTAGGTATTTTATTATTTTGATGCAATTTTAAATGGGATTGTTTTCTTAATTTCTTTTTCTGATAGTTCATTATTTTGTGTATAAAATTCAGCTTAGTTTTGTATATTGTTTCATATCCTGTGATTCAACTGAATTTGTATATTTAATTTAGCCATATTTTAGTAGAGTCTTTAACATTTTCTATGCATAGTATTATGTCATCTACAAATAGATGACATTTTGATTTGAATGTCTTTTATTTCTTTTATTTCTTTTTTCTTACCAAATTTCTCTGGCTAGGACTGTCAGTACTATAGGAATGAAAGTAATGAGAGTGGGCATACTTGCCTTGTTCCTGATATTAGAAAAAAGGCTTTCAGCTTTTTACCATTGAGTATGATGTTAGCTGTGGGTTTGTCATATACAGACTTAATTATGTTGAGGTAAATTCCTTCTATATCCACTTTGTTGACAGTTTTTATCATGATTGGATGTTGAATTTTGTCAAATACTTTTTCTGCATCTATTAAGACAGATGATTTTTATCCTTCATTTTGTTAATATGATGTATCATATTATAGATGTTGAACCATCTTGCATTTCTGGAATAAATCTTAGTTAATTATGATGAATGGTCTCTTTAATATATTGTTGAATTCATTCTGTTAATATTTTTGTAGAGAATGTTTGCATCTATGCTCTTGAGGCATATTGGCCTGTAGTTTCCTTCTTGTAGTGTCCTTGTCTGGGTTTTAATATCAAGGTATTTCTGACCTCATAAGGTGAATTTAGTGTGCCTTTATGCTTCATTAAGTATTCAATCATTAAAATCTTTTAAAGAAGCATTAAAATATTCACATTATTTATGAGTAAACTGGAACTTAGAGCAATTTAATAACTTGCCTAAGGTCAAACTCAGTCCTGGGTCTATTATAGGCTCTATTCTGTTCCATTGAATATTTTCATTTTAAATAATCCATCCCTCAAAATATTAGTTTCCAGTAATTAAATTTTAGAAAAAAAGGGAATTCTCTTAAATAATAAAATATACCTTTCAAAACATTTACTCCAATGGTAAAAGAAAACAGTAAGCTATATTTTAACACAGGTATAATGTACACAATAAGTATAGGGATGGAAACAGGATTTGAGTATGAGGCTTAAGGGAGCTAATGGATAATACACTGGTAAAAGCTGAACATAAGACTTGTAATATTGATTGCATCTTTCTAATTAGGGTCACTTATGGTCCTATAAATACACTATTAGGCATGCTTTCATCTAGATGAAAAAATAAAACAGCAAAAATTATTTTCTACATAGAAAGTATAAAATACAAAACACCTGCAAAAACAGACATAAACATTTAAGCACACATTTAAACAAAGAAAATTAGTTTCTTTTCAGATCGTGTGTTTGAATGAAAATGACTTCTCAGGTATGATCATATGAACATATTATGATACATCAAGCAATAATCAGGTAAACAAAAGCACATAGTTCATGATAATGATAATGGTCATTTCAATCTGATTTTAGTTAGGAGGGGGATAGCTTTGTTTTTGTCAGATTTCTTGTTTTTGGTGGGGGAACTGACAATAGAAATTGATATTACAATGGATATTTGTTTTTTTTTTCCAATTTATTTATTTTCAGAAAAACAGTATTCATTATTTTTTCACCACACCCAGTGCTCCATGCAAGCTGTGCCCTCTATAATACCCACCACCTGGTACCCCAACCTCCCACCCACCCGCCACTTCAAACCCCCCAGATTGTTTTTCAGAGTCCATAGTCTCTCATGGTTCATCTCCCCTTCCAAGTTACCCAAAAGCACATACCCTCCCCAATGTCCATAACCCTACCCCCCTTCTCCAAACCCCCCTCCCCCCAGCAACCCACAGTTTGTTTCGTGAGATTAAGAGTCACTTATGGTTTGTCTCCCACCCTATCCCATCTTGTTTCATGGATTCTTCTCCTACCCACTTAAGCCCCCATGTTGCATCACCACTCCCTCATATCAGGGAGCTCATATGATAGTTGTCTTTCTCCGCTTGACTTATTTCGCTAAGCATGATACGCTCTAGTTCCATCCATGTTGTCGAAAATGGCAAGATTTGGTTTCTTTTGATGGCTGCATAGTATTCCATTGTGTATATATACCACATCTTCTTGATCCATTCATCTGTTGATGGACATCTAGGTTCTTTCCATAGTTTGGCTATTGTGGACATTGCTGCTATAAACATTCGGGTGCACGTGCCCCTTTGGATCACTACGTTTGTATCTTTAGAGTAAATTCCCAGTAGAGCAATTGCTGGGTCATAGGGCAGTTCTATTTTCAACATTTTGAGGAACCTCCATGCTGTTTTCCAGAGTGGTTGCACCAGCTTGCATTCCCACCAACAGTGTAGGAGGGTTCCCCTTTCTCCGCATCCTCGCCAGCATCTGTCATTTCCTGACTTGTTGATTTTAGCCATTCTGACTGGTGTGAGGTGATATCTCATTGTGGTTTTGATTTGTATTTCCCTGATGCCGAGTGATATGGAGCACTTTTTCATGTGTCTGTTGGCCATCTGGATGTCTTCTTGGCAGAAACGTCTGTTCATGTCCTCTGCCCATTTCTTGATTGGATTATTTGTTCTTTGGGTGTTGAGTTTGTTAAGTTCTTTATAGATTTTGGACACTAGTCCTTTATCTGATATGTCGTTTGCAAATATCTTCTCCCATTCTGTCAGTTGTCTTTTGGTTTTGTTAACTGTTTCCTTTGCTGTGCAAAAGCTTTTGATTTTGATGAAATCCCAAAAGTTCATTTTTGCCCTTGCTTCCCTTGCCTTTGGCGATGTTCCTAAGATGTTGCTGCGGCTGAGGTTGAAGAGGTTGCTGCCTGTGTTCTCCTCAAGGATTTTGATGGATTCCTTTCTCACATTGAGGTCCTTAATCCATTTTGAATCTATTTTTGTGTGTGGTATAAGGAAATGGTCCAATTTCATTTTTCTGCACGTGGCTGTCCAATTTTCCCAACACCATTTATTGAAGAGGCTGTCTTTTTTCCATTGGACATTCTTTCCTGCTTTGTCGAAGATTAGTTGACCATAGAGTTGAGGGTCTATTTCTGGGCTCTCTATTCTGTTCCATTGGTCTATGTGTCTGTTTTTGTGCCAGTACCATGCTGTCTTGATGATGACAGCTTTGTAATAAAGCTTGAAGTCCGGAATTGTGATGCCACCAACTTTGGCTTTGTTTTTCAATATCCCTTTGGCTATTCGAGGTCTTTTCTGGTTCCATATAAATTTTAAAATTATTTGTTCCATTTCTTTGAAAAAGATGGATGGTACTTTGATAGGAATTGCATTAAATGTGTAGATTGCTTTAGGTAGCATAAACATTTTCACAATATTTATTCTTCCAATCCAGGAGCATGGAACATTTTTCCATTTCTTTGTGTCTTCCTCAATTTCTTTCATGAGTACTTTATAGTTTTCTGAGTATAGATTCTTAGCCTCTTTGGTTAGGTTTATTCCTAGGTATCTTATGGTTTGGGGTGCAATTGTAAATGGGATTGACTCCTTAATTTCTCTTTCTTCTGTCTTGTTGTTGGTATAGAGAAATGCAACTGATTTCTGTGCATTGATCTTATATCCTGACACTTTACTGAATTCCTGTATAAGTTCTAGCAGTTTTGGAGTGGAGTCTTTTGGGTTTTCCACATAGAGTATCATATCATCTGCGAAGAGTGATAATTTGACTTCTTCTTTGCCGATTTGGATGCCTTTAATTTCCTTTTGTTGTCTGATTGCTGAGGCTAGGACTTCTAGTACTATGTTGAATAGCAGTGGTGATAATGGACATCCCTGCCGTGTTCCTGACCTTAGTGGAAAAGCTTTCAGTTTTTCTCCATTGAGAATGATATCTGCAGTGGGTTTTTCATAGATGGCTTTGATGATATTGAGGTATGTGCCCTCTATCCCTACACTTTGAAGGGTTTTGATCAGGAAGGGATGCTGTACTTTGTCAAATGCTTTTTCAGCATCTATTGAGAGTATCATATGGTTCTTGTTCTTTCTTTTATTGATGTGTTGTATCACATTGACTGATTTGCGGATGTTGAACCAACCTTGCAGCCCTGGGATAAATCCCACTTGGTCGTGGTGAATAATCCTTTTAATGTACTGTTGAATCCTATTGGCTAGTATTTTGGTGAGAATTTTTGCGTCTGTGTTCATCAAGGATATTGGTCTATAGCTCTCTTTTTTGATGGGATCCTTGTCTGGTTTTGGGATCAAGGTGATGCTGGCCTCATAAAATGAGTTTGGGAGTTTTCCTTCCATTTCTATTTTTTGGAACAGTTTCAGGAGAATAGGAATTAGTTCTTCTTTAAATGTTTGGTAGAATTCCCCCGGGAAGCCATCTGGCCCTGGGCTTTTGTTTGTTTGGAGATTTTTAATGACTGTTTCAATCTCCTTACTGGTTATGGGTCTGTTCAAGCTTTCTATTTCTTCCTGGTTCAATTTTGGTAGTTTATATGTTTCTAGGAATGCATCCATTTCTTCCAGATTGTCAAATTTCTTGGCGTAGAGTTGCTCATAGTATGTTCTTATAATAGTTTGTATTTCTTTGGTGTTAGTTGTGATCTCTCCTCTTTCATTCATGATTTTATTTATTTGGGTCCTTTCTCTTTTCTTTTTGATAAGTCTGGCCAAGGGTTTATCAAGTTTATTAATTTTTCAAAGAACCAGCTCCTAGTTTGTTTGATTTGTTCTATTTTTTTTTTGTTTCTATTTCATTGATTTCTGCTCTGATCTTTATTATTTCTCTTCTCCTGCTGGGCTTAGGGTTTCTTTCTTGTTCTTTCTCCAGCTCCTTTAGGTGTAGGGTTAGGTTGTGTACCTGAGACCTTTCTTGTTTCTTGAGAAAAGCTTGTACCGCTATATATTTTCCTCTCAGGACTGCCTTTGTTGTGTCCCACAGATTTTGAACCGTTGTATTTTCATTATCATTTGTTTCCATGATTTTTTTAAATTCTTCTTTAATTTCGCGGTTGACCCATTCATTCTTTAGAAGGATGCTGTTTAGTCTCCATGTATTTGTGTTCTTTCCAAACTTCCCCTTGTGGTTGAGTTCTAGCTTCAGAGCATTGTGTTCTGAAAATATGCAGGGAATGATCCCAATCTTTTGATACCGGTTGAGTCCTGATTTAGGACCGAGGATGTGATCTATTCTGGAGAATGTTCCATGTGCACTAGAGAAGAATGTGTATTCTGTTGCTTTGGGATGAAATGTTCTGAATATATCTGTGATGTCCATCTCATCCAGTGTATCATTTAAGGCCTTTATTTCCCTGTTGATCTTTTGCTTGGATGATCTGTCCATTTCAGTGAGGGGAGTGTTAAAGTCCCCTACTATTATTGTATTATTTTTGATGTGTTTCTTTGATTTTGTTATTAATTGGTTTATATAGTTTGCTGCACCCACGTTGGGGGCATACTATTTAAAATTGTTAGATCTTCTTGTTGGACAGACCCTTTGAGTATGATATAGAGTCCTTCCTCATCTCTTATTGTAGTCTTTGGCTTAAAATCTAATTGATCTGATATAAGGATTGCCACTCCTGCTTTTTTCTGATGTCCATTAGCATGGTAAATTTTTTTCTACCCCCTCACTTTAAGTCTGGAAGTGTCTTCGGGTTAAAAATGAGTTTCTTGGAGGCAACATATAGATGGGTTTTGTTTTTTTATCCATTCTGATACCCTGTGTCTTTTGATTGGGGCATTTAGCCCATTAACATTCATGGTAACTATTGAGAGATATGATTTTAGTGCCATTGTATTGCCTGTAAGGTCACTGTTACTGTATATTGTCTCTTTTCCTTTCTGATCTACCCCTTGTAGGCTCTCTCTTTGCTTAGAGGACCCCTTTCAGTATTTCCTGTAGAGCTGGTTTGGTGTTTGCAAATTCTTTCAGTTTTTGTTTGTCCTGGAAGCTTTTAATCTCTCCTTCTATTTTCAATGATAGCCTAGCTGGATATAGTATTCTTGGCTGCATGTTTTTCTCGTTTAGTGCTCTGAAAATGTCATGCCAGCTCTTTCTGGCCTGCCAGGTCTCTGTCTATAAATCAGCTGCCAATCTAATACTTTTACCATTGTATGTTACAGACTTCTTTTCCCGGGCTGCTTTCAGGATTTGCTCTTTGTCACTAAGGCTTGTAAATTTTACTATTAGGTGACGGGGTGTGGGCCTATTCTTATTGATTTTGAGGGGCGTTCTCTGAACCTCCTGAATTTTGATGCTCGTTCCCTTTGTCATATTGGGGAAATTCTCCCAAATAATTCTCTACAGTATACCTTCTGCTCCCCTCTCTCTTTCTTCTTCTTCTGGAATCCCAATTATTCTAATGTTGTTTCGTCTTATGGTGTCACTTATCTCTCGAATTCTCCCCTCATGGTCCAGTAGCTGTTTGTCCCTCTTTTGCTCAGCTTCTTTATTCTCTGTCATTTGGTCTTCTATATCGCTAATTCTTTCTTCTGCCTCATTTATCCTAGCAGTGAGAGCCTCCATTTTTGATTGAACTTCATTAATAGCTTTTTTTATTTCAACTTGGTTAGATTTTAGTTCTTTTATTTCTCCAGAAAGGGCTTTTATATCTCTGGAGAGGGTTTGTCTAATATCTTCCATGCCTTTTTCAAGCCCAGCTATAACCTTGAGAATTGTCATTTTGAACTCTAGATCTGACATATTACCAATGTCTGTATTGATTAGGTCCCTAGCCTTCGGTACTGCCTCTTGTTCTTTTTTTTGTTGTGAATTTTTCCGCCTTGTCATTTTCTCCAGCTAAGAGTATATGAAGGAGCAATTAAAATACTAAAAGGGTGGCAACAATGCCAGGAAAATATGCTTTAACCAAATCAGAAGAGATCCCAAATCATGCGGGGGGATTTCTCCCCCCTCACGATTGGGTGAGGGATCTCCTCTGATTGGGATCTCCTTTGATTGGGATCTCCCAATCTCTTCTGATTGGGATCTCCCCATCTCTTCTGATTGGGATCTCTTCTGATTTGGCGATAAAAAGAGGTTCAAAAAGAAAGAAAGAAAAAAAAAGAAAAAAAAAAGAATTTAAAAAAAGATTGAATTAAAAATTCAATCAAGAATTTAAAAAAAGAATTAAGAAAAATAAAGATTGAAGAGATTAGGATCTCTTCTGATTTGGGGATAAAAAGAGGTTCAAAAATAAAGAAAAAAAGAAAAAAAGAATTAAAAAAATAGATTGAATTAAAAATTCAATCAAGAATTTAAAAAAGAATTAAGAAAAAAAAGATTGAAGAGATTAGGATCTCTTCTGATTTGGGGATAAAAAGAGGTTCAAAAAGAAAGAAAGAAAAAAAAAGAATTAAAAAAAAGAAAATGAATAAAGAAAAGTATAAAAAAGAAAAATATATATATTAGATAATCTAGTTAAAAAACGTTTAAAAAAGGGTAAAAGTTATAAAAAAATTTTAGCAGAAGAAGAGAAAAAAAATGAAAAAGAAAAAAATTAAATTAACTGCAAGACTAAAAAATCACAGGCAGAAAGCCATGAGTTCCGTGGTTTTTTTTCTCCTCCTCTGGAATTCTGCTGCTCTCTCCTTGGTATTGAAACTGCACTCCTTGGTAGGTCAACTTGGTCTTGCCTGGATTTCTTGTTGATCTTCTGGGGGAGGGGCCTGGTGTAGTGATTCTCAAGTGTCTTTGCCCCAGGCGGAATTACACCGCCCTTACCAGGGGCCGGGCTGAGTGATCTGCTTGGCTTTGCTTTCAGGAGCTTTTGTTCCCTGAGCACTTTCCGTAGAGTTCCGGAGGACGGGAATACAAATGGCGGCCTCCTGGTCTCCGGCCCGGAGGAGCCGAGAGCCCGGGGCCCCGCTCCCCAGTGCGCCCTCAGCGAACAGCTCCTAGTAACTCGCGTCTGCCTAACCTCCGGCCGCGCTCCGAGCTCACCGAGCCTGCGACCGGTTCAAGGCAACTCCGAGCTGCGAGCTTACTGTCAGCTCTGTCTCTGCAGCCGGCTTTCCCGTTCCAATAACCGCAAGCTCTGCGACACTCAGACACCCCCGATCCTTCTGTGACCCCGCGGGACCTGAGGTCACGCCGACCCCGTGTGGGCTTCGCCCCGGTTTAGCCTCCGGAGCGATGTCCCTCAGCGGAACAGACTTTTAAAAGTCCTGATTTTGTGCTCCGTTGCTCCGCCACTTGCCGGGAGCCGGCCCCTCCCCCCGGGGTCTATCTTCCCGTCGCTTTGGATTCACTTCTCCGCCAGTCCTACCTTTCAGAAAGTGGTTGTTTTTCTGTTTCTAGAATTGCTGTTCTTCTTCTCTTCGATCTGCCGATGGGTTTGCAGGTGTTTGCAATCTTTAGATAAGCTCTCTAGCTGATCTCCTGCTAGCTGAGGTAGTCTCAGCCTGCTACTTCTCCGCCATCTTGACTCCTCCCTCTACAATGGATATTTGAATGTCAGAGTCCACAGCCATTTTGTATGATATAAGCAACATAGTATGCAGACCATCTGGGCTTACTACCATTATCCTGCAAACCGGCTAGGCATGAGTGATCCTCTGGAGCCTAATACCAGTACACCCTGGTTTGCCTATTACAAATCATTTCATTTGCCAGTATTTTGGAGCAGGTGCAAAGCCATTCTGGAGTTTCCTGCTGAGGTTTATGCAAATGGCTGGCTTAACTTGACTGTGGGCTCAGATCTCTTACTGCCTAAGTACTGAGACTGGACATGATTTGGCTTATATTTCCCTCTCAACTGAATTCATTCTCTTTCTATAGTTTCTTTCAGATCTTTTGTCTAAATTATACCTTGTTATTATCTTAAAAAAAGATTTTTATTTATTTATTTTGACAGAGAGATAGAGAGAGATCACAAGTAGGCAGAGAGGCAGGCAGAGGGAGAGAGAGAAGCAGGCTCCTTGCTTAGCAGACAGCCTGATGCGGGGCTCGACCCCAGCACCCTGAGATCATGACCTGAGCCTAGGCAGCTGCTTAACCATCTGAACCACCCAGGCACCCTTCCTTGTTATTATCTAATAGAGTGTTTCTCAAATGAAAAAATGAGAGTATGATCATAGTTAATAGTGAATTATCAATTAAAAGAAACTATAGACTAATGGCTAAGGGTAGGTCATTCTACCTCTCTGGACCTTTCTGACTACCTTATGGATTGCATAAGAATCAGCTGACTTACTATGTGAGAATGCATTAAAAAATACATATATGGGGTACCTGGGTGGCTCAGTAGGTTAAGCCTCTGCCTTCAGCTAAGGTCATGATCCCAGGGTCCTGGGATCGAGCCCTGCATGGGGCTCTCTGCTCAGCAGGGAGCCTGCTTCCCTTCCTCTCTCTCTGACTGACTCTCTGCCTACTTGTGATTTCTCTCTGTCAAATAAAAAAAATAAAATCTTTATATATATATATATATATATATATATATATATATATATATATATATATGACGCTATATCAGGTAAGCATGAGAGAGAATGTGAGCAAGATCATTAGTGAGGAGCTTTAAGAAGGGCAAGATAAAGAGGCCCCCACCTTGAGTTTCCTATTCCTAACTCAGTTAACTTGTTTGGATGATAAAATAAAGAATATGACGGTGGTGTTTGGCAGGCAGAGACTTACCCACAGTTACTTGGTTACTGACCCACAGTCTTTCCCCTCCACATCCTAGGCAAAAGCAGCTAGTGTAAAGACTCTGAAGTAGAATAGTGATTACCAGTATAGATGGGTGTGGGAGTAGATGAGGATAGAAGAATAGGGACGGGCCATACTATATAAGGTTTTTGGCTGTGGTATAGCATAGTACACACTCGAGGTTGCCTACCGCAAATCCACCCTCACCTCCTTTCTTTATCGTTGATAGGGCTCTGCTTTTTATACTCAGATGAAATGACCTCGCTTCCCCCCTAGCCCCAGGGATTGAAGTCTTATTAGTCTATATACAGTCATAGTCATTCGTGATCTGTCATTCTGTGAATGGGCAAGTGATCCAGAACTAGATGATGTGATACAGGGCAATGTCTCCAAAAAAGCTTTTCTAGTGATTTTCTTCTATGATATGAAAAGACACTTACTGAGGAGAAACTCCCTGCCTTTGGAAAATATCTCGTGAGCTTCACCAATCCTGTAAATTTAGAAACAAAAAAATTGCAGAGACGCTAATATAGAGCACCGAAGTTGATAAGCTACTGAATTAACTAAACCTGGAAACACTCTATTTTGATTCATCTTGTTTTATGGTATAATAATATTTCTATATTGTTTAATCATTCTGTTAAATGAGCCTAGACAAAATGCCATGCCATAATCCTTACATTCTTAATTGAGAAATTATTGTAGAAAGGGCAGTTGCTACAGGCCCACACTATGTACATTACCTCTAAATGGGAATAATTCCAATATTAGATTATAAATCAAATTGTGTCGATTTTTTGCCAAAGGCATTTCAGTAGCTCTTCATTGTTCTCTATATAAAAGTCCTTGCTAAGCATTTTATGAGCTGGCCCCTTCCTAACACATCAGTTTCATCTTCTTTCACAGCCTGCACTGTTGCTGTAGTAAAATTGTCTCAGTTACTGTAAATCTCACGGAAATTATATTGCCCCGGGAAATTTATATTGCATGGAATACTCTTTCCCTCTATCTATGACTAGATGATAATTATGCATTCTTCACATATTAGCTGAAACACTCCTTTCAAGAATCCTTCCCACATCACTTAAACAAGGTTACTTGCCTTTACAGTATGCTCTTGTAGCAACTTTACTTACTTTATAATAGTAAAACCTATTTTAATGTAACTGCTTACCTGACTGTCTATCTTCCCAACTAGGCTATATGCTCCATTGGGGCAGCAACAATGTTGGTCACGCTCACCATTCTATATTCTTCCCAGTTTCTAGAGCATAAAGAAATGCTCAAGAAACATATTTGAGTAATTAAAAAATAGAATATCTACACATATAGTGATCTGCTCCAGTAATGAGAAAGGTTGACGGATAAGGGTAACAAGCGTATCATCTCCTTTGAGAAAAGCAGTGCTTTCACATTATGGAAATAAATCTGAGAAGAACATAGAATTAATGAGGAATTTTTAGAACTAATAGAGGAATGAAACAAAGACTGCCAATTTTCAGAGGATCCTACAAAATATATAACATTTTTATACCAGAAAATAAGCAAATAGATAATACAAGTTAAATAAAATATTATTACAATAATAATAAAAGCCATATTTAAGAAGTAAAAATATTTTGGGGAAAAAAACTTCTGACAAAAGCTTCAAAACAGTAATAAAGGACACAGAAAATGATCTAAATGTTAAAAAGGAGGTAATCCATGGTCTTGGATGGCATAGGTTGATATTATAAGGATCACAATTATCTATAAATTGATCTAAAATTGAAGGAAATACCCTTCACAATCTCAGCTGGAGTTTGGTTTTTTGAGTAACATGACAAACTTAAGACAAAATTTATATGAAGGATAAAGATTTTCATGTCAATCTTTAAAATTAAAGCTAATGAAGAAAGACATGCCCAAAACCTAGGTGGTATTGACCAAAGAGAGAAAAGACACAAGTGAAGAATTGAACACTCTGAGGCGGACTAATGTGATATGATGTGAAGTGATTTGTGTGTGTGTGTGGGAGGGGTGCGTTTCTGCACAAACTTAAAGGAAACACTGAATCTGGAAAAAAGATACATATTTTTTTAACATTTTATTTATTTATTTGACAGACAGAGATCACAAGTAGGCAGAGAGGCAGGCAGAGAGAGAGGAGGAAACAGGCTCCCTGTTGTGCAGAGAGCTCGATGTGGGGCTCGATCCTCGGACCCTGGGATCATGACCTGAGCCAAAGGCAGCGGCTTTAACCCACTGAGGCACCCAGGTGCCCGAAGACATATTTTTAAATAGATGATTTTGGAAAAACTGGCTCATTAAACTAAGTGAAACTAAATTTTCATTTAACATGTAATATAAAGGTGCATCTATTAAAGATCTAAATATCAACGTTAACTGTCTACTTAACATAAAAATATCTTATATAATATCTTTGTGACCTAGTAACAGGGAAGTAACAGGTCTTTGTGACCTGTTCTTAAATACAACCTTAAAAGTGTAAATGACAAGGCAAAAAATTTGATAAAGTTGATTGATTCAAAATTAAGAATTTTAGACAGTACATACAGAATTAAAAGATAGCTGAACACATTCACATAAAACATATACTTCAATCAGTAGTTGGTTATAGGCAACTGTAAGAATTGTGAGTGATAATAAAAAAGATTAAATAAACACAAATAACTTGAAAAAGGCTTTGACTGGACTGATAATGAATATTTACCATAAACTGAGAAGTATAATTAACTCATCCTCTGTACTTTTGTCAGGACAAAAAGAGGAAGAGAAAGAGAGAGAGAGAAATGCACATTAGTAAGATTTATCTTAGAAATAACCTTTTTTACATCATCTAGGTTAGTAAAGCCTGCAGCAAGAAGAAAAGAGTCTAAATGGAGATTCATATTATATTTTCAAAGTAATAATAAATGTTTCATTTTCAAAATAGTTTTCCTTTAAAATTACACTCATTGATGAATTAGTCTTCGCAGTATTTAATTCATTTTGAGATATCAATGAATAAATGATAATTTTAATTTCTAATGTCTTTCCAAAAAGGATATAGTATGAAAAAAATTGAGAGGCACAGGCCTAGAAATTAGAGTCAGGAGTGTTACCCCTGCTCCCCAATGGTGTGACCTTTGCTTTATAACCTCCCTTCCCTAGGTCTGTTTTATCGCATCAAACACAAAGAGTTTGTACTAAAGTGGTAGTATCTTCACCCAAACCTCTCCCTCCACCTCAGCCAAAATGAATCCTTACACCAAGGATAAGCATAGGCAGTGGGGTATGGGCACCATTACATGAGATGATCCAAGGTTCAACAACATCCAACCCTCCACAACTCTCTGAAATGTGTCATTTTATCTTCTGTGTTATTGGTGTGCTATATAGCAGTTCATGGTGGTGGAAGGAATCTGGGAAAATCTTCAAATGAAACCAAAGCTTATTGTACAGTCCGGTCATGAAGCTTAAAGATTTATTTGACTGACAGTATATTTAAAGATCAGCAAAATGCCTAAGGCACACTCAGTCGCTTGGACCTGTGAAACTGTCGCTGCTTTTGTTCTCTCTTTTACTTGGCTCAAGTGTGTGTGCAGGCAAGGACAGATTTGCTGTCAACCTCCATAAATTTTACTATTTCAATTAAATGTGAGAATGTGTTGTATAGGATATCTAAGGTTATAGCTTTCTCTATCCATCACATTCATTACACTGTAATAGTGTACATAATTACACAATAGTTCATTAATGATTTTGCAGACTTCTCTCTCTTTTGAACCAAATTAAGCAGTTTATTCCAGAGACACAATGAATTCTATGAATCACTTTTTAGAAATGCAAAGAAGATCCTGAGGTTGACTGTGATAACTTCGTCCAAAAGAAGTAAGTGAGGTTGAATGGAAGAAAACCTATTTGTTTTTTGTTTTTGTTTTTTTCCACATTAGAAAACAGTTCCAAGGGCACCTGGGTGGCTCAGTGGGTTAAGCTTCTGACTTCTGCTGAGGTCATGATCTCAGGGTCCACATCGGGCTTTCTGCTTAGCAGGGAGCCTGCTTCTCCCTCTCTCTCTGCCTGCCTCTCTGCCTACTTGTGATCTCTGTCAAAGAAATAAAATCTTTTTTAAAAAATAAAAAAAGAAAGAAAGAAAGAAAACAGTTCCAAAGAACTCCTACACGATGTCTGGTTCTTATTCAGACTTCATAGGTAATATAATTGAGTTTGGATAATGGCACTTACTGAGAGTAACTCCATGCTGGCTCTATTAGTGAATTTCCTATGCAGCGTGAAATAAATCACATTGTTGGCCCTCATCCTGATTCCCTCTCCAAAGCATGAAACAAACAGCAATGTTTAAGGAGAGTTTTACAGCAATTTGGTATTAGGTGATATTAGGGAAGGAGAGAAATAAAGACTTTTAGAGTATTAAAAATAAGCTCTACTCCTAGAATGACAACAGTTATTGTATGGTACACATGATAAATTTATCAATTGTTTTTTACTTGTCACAGAGGGTGCAGACTTACCTCAGAATTAGTGTAGGTTCAATTCCAGACCATTGCAATAAACAAGTATTGCAAGAAAGTGAGTCAAATGACTTTTTTGTCTTCTAGAGCATATAAAGTTATGTTTACACTATGCCATAATCTATTAAGTGTGCAATAGCATTATGTCTAAAAAAACAATGCACGTTACCTTAATTCAAAGAAAAAAAACCTTATTGCTAAAAAATGCCAACCATCATCTGAGCTTTCAGTGAGTTATAATCACTGATCACAGATCACTATAACAAATATAATACTAGTGAAAAAGTTTGAAATATTACGAGAACTACCAAACTGTGACAGACACACAAAGTGAGCAAATGCTGTTGGAAAAATGACTCCCATAGGCTTGCTAGAGACTGGATTGCCACAAACCTTCAATTTTTAAAAAACACAATTTATTTAAAATGAGGTGTGCCTGCATTTATGAAATAGAAGCAGCCAATCATCAGAGAAAATGGGACATATTGTTTCTAAAGAAACAGCCAGACTTCTTAGTCATAATTTGCCCAGAAGCCAGTATTTTCTTTTCCTTTTTTAAAAGGATTTATTTATTTTTGAGAGAGAGGATGTAAGTGGGAGGAGGGGCAGAGGGAGAATTTTAACCAGACTCCTTGCTGAGCAGGGGAACCTGATGCAGGGCTCCATCAGGACCCATGAGATCATAACCTGAGCTGAAATCACCAGTTAGACACTTAACCAACTGAGCCACCCATATGCCCCAGAAGCTATTCTTTTCTACTAAAAAAAGAAAGGTGATGAGAAAATTGTCAGAGAAAAAAATATTTATATAAGATAAAATTGTTATTTATAATACTTTGTGCTCTGATGAGAAAAGGAGATCTTAAGGAAGTTACTTATGTTGTTAAGCAGAATGATGAGGGTGATAATGTTAAGATGAGAGAAGCTGAACAAAATCTAAATGGATATGCATAACAAGAAGAAAACAAAATTTGGGGAGAAAAGAAACATCGAGAAGGGTATTTAATGAACCAAACAGGGGTGCCAAATATGACTATGGGCTCAGAGTTTCAGCAAAAACTTAAAAGTTAAGAGAACAACAAAATAGGGGTTAAGTTAGCCTCACATGCTTAAGTTAGGTAAGATGGTACACCCAAACATCCTAAGATATTGTGAAATGTTTATATCTTTAAAATTGGCCTGCCAACAGAAAGCACCCATTGTCAAGTTATATAAAAGAGAACAAAAAACTGACTTTTGAAAAAGACTAAAGGCACATAGGTTTTGGCTTAATAAGCCTGTGGTGCAGAGTAGAGAGACATCGGGAAAGTGTACAGAGATTCATCTCCACCAATGATGGGGCAAAGATACACATTCACCATGAAAAATTATGGGTCCTCTGGGAGTAAACAAAACTGGGTCATCTTGAAGTGGGTTCTTCTCAAGAGGACTGCCAGCACAGTTGGTGACCCCCAAAAGAGATATTGCATCAGACACTAGGACCTGGATGAAAAGTAGTCATAAATAATCAGTGAGGAAATGTATCATCCATAACTCAAAACTGTCTTAAGAGCTCTTGAGTGGAGGAATCCACAAAAACCAACAAATGTATCTCAATACAAGAAAGAATCAGCACTTGAAATGTAGGTACAAACAAGGGGTAACAAACACAGATTACAATGGCATTAGTCATGTTGCATTTTCAATAATGACAGTGTTAGCTGTAAGACTAACTCTACCATCAGTAACAAATATGAGCTCTGGAATATGACTATTTAAAGACCACAAGCATATTTAATGAGGTCTACTATTTTCTGCTTTAAGTTTTATTGCTGTGGCAAAATATACATAACGACGTTTACCATTAAACCATTTTAAGGTGAACAGTTCAGGGACATTTAGCAAATTCATAATATTGTACAACAATAACCACTACCTACTTCCAGAACATTTCATCACCCCAAAAGGAAACCCTTTATCCATTAAGTAGTTGTTCTCCATTTCCCCTATTTCCCCAGCTCCTGGCTACTATGAATCTGTTTTTTTGTTTTTTGGGAATCTGCTGATACTGGATATTTCAGATAAATGGATTCATATGCAGCCTGTATAGCTTCTTTTACACAGTGTTTCTGTGGCTCTTCTTTGTTGTAGCATCTATCAAAATTTCATTCCTTATTCTTCTTATGATAAGTTTTATTTATCCATTCATCAGTTGCTGGACATTTGGTTTGTTTCCATCTTTTAGCTGTTATGAACAATGTAACTATATAACATGTTTGTACAAATTTAATTTTAGTATCTGCTTTCAGTTCTACTGAGTGTGTAATGGACCATGTGGTGATTTTGTTAATTTTTTTGAGGAACCACCAAACTTTTTCACAGCAATTATGCCCATTTATATTCCTACAACCAACACATGATAGCCAATTCCTCTAGATTCTCATCAAAATTTATTATTTTCTGTGGTTTTGATTATACACATTCTAATTGGTATGAAGTGGTATATCATTGTCATTTTAATTTGCATTTCCCTAATGACTAATAATGTTGAGCACCTTTTCACATGTTTGTTATCTATTTATATATCTTCTTTGGAGAAATGTCTATTCATGTCCTCTGCTCATTTTGTAAATTGAGTTGTCTCTTTGTTGTTGAGTTGCATTATATATAGATATTTACTGTCTTGAAAGTGTCATCGGATGCATAAAAGTTTTAATTTTGATAAAATTTAATTTATTTTTTTTCTTTTGTTGCTTGTGGTTTGGCGATCATATCTAAGGAGACATTTTCTTTCTTTTTTTTTTCTTTAAGATTTTATTTATTTATTTGACAAAGAGAGGAGACACAGTCAGAGAGGGAACACAAGTAGGGGGAGTGGGAGAGGTAGAAGCAGACTCCCCACTGAGTAGGGAGCCCGATGTGGGGCTTGATCCCAGGACCCTGGGATCTTGACCTGAGCCAAATGTAGGTGCTTAACAACTGAGCCACCCTGGCGTCCCTAAGGAGACATTTTCAAGTCCAAATGAAGAAGATTGGTCCCTATGGTTTTTTTGCAAGAATTGTGTAGTTTTAACTCTTGTATTTAATTATTTGATCCATGTCGAGTTAGTTTTTGTACAAGACATGTTCAATTCTATTTCATTTGTCAATAGTTCTATCCTTATACCAGTACTAACCTGGTCTCATTACTGTAACTTTGTTTTATATTTTGTAGCCATAATAGGTTTCCAACTTTGTTCTTTTTCAAGATTAACTCAGCTAGCTGGGGTACTTAGTAATTCCACATGAATTTTAGAATCAATTTTTCTATTTCTATAAAAAGACCATCTGCATTTCATAGGGATTACACTGAATCTGTAAGTTAGTTTGAGAAGTATTGTCATCCTAACAACATTTAGTTTTCCAGCCCATGAACATGGAATGTCTTCCCATTTATTTAGATCTTTAAATTTTTCCAGCAATAATTTACAGGGTTTTTGTTTGTTTGTTTGTTTTTTGTTTTTTTGTTTTGTTTTGTTTTGTTTTTCCAATTTATTTATTTTCAGAAAAACAGTATTCATTATTTTTTCACCACACCCAGTGCTCCATGCAAGCCGTGCCCTCTATAATACCCACCACCTGGTACCCCAACCTCCCACACCCCCGCCACTTCAAACCCCTCAGTTTTCAGAGTCCATAGTCTCTCATGGTTCACCGCCCCTTCCAATTTACCCAAATTCCCTACTCCTCTCTAACGCCCCTTGTCCTCCATGCTATTTGTTATTCTACATATGAGAAAATATATCAAATATTATATATCAGGTAATATATAATAGATAATACATATGTGTATCAGATATTATATGTGTATTATATATATTGTTTGATTCTACCAAAAAGAATGTAAGCTCCATAATAGCAATGATTTTTGTCTAATTTGTTTCCTGCCATCATTCCAGAGCTTAGAGATGTCTGCCATCTTGTAGTCTCTCAATAAGTATTTATCAAAATGAAGGAGGAAAGGAAGCCAGATAAAGCTTCTTGAATTTTCCAAGTCTCAACTGTCATTTTCTGAGATTTCCAGTTTTTTAATCTTCCTAGTATTTGTTATTTTTAATCAACTCACACCCATTTCCATGTAGTGAAAATCAGTAAGGAGTTGATTTTTTTAAAGATTTTATTTATTTATTTGTCAGACAGAGATCACAAGTAGGCAGAGAAGCAGGCAGATAGAGAGGAAGGGAAGCAGGCCCCCCGCTGAGCAGAGAGCCCAACGTGGGACTCCATCCCAGGACCCTGAGATCATGACCCTAGCCAAAGGCAGCGGCTTAACCCACTGAGCCACCCAGGTGCCCAAGAGTTGATTTTTAAAAAGAGAAAAAAATGAGCAGCCTTTTTACCTAAGATAAATCAGAGAGGAAAAATTACCAGACAGCAACTGATTTTATTATAGAGGGGGTTAGAAGAGCCCAAGCAAGGAAAAGTAATGTTATTTTTTTAAAAGATTTTTTTATTTGACAGACAGAGATCACAAGTAGGCAGAGAGGCAGGCAGAGAGAGAGAGGAAGAGAAGCAGGCCTCCTGCTGAGCAGAGAGCCCGATGCAGGGCTTGATCCCAGGACCCTGAGATCATGACCTGAGCAGAGGCTTTAAGCCACTGAGCCACCCAGGAGCCCCAAAAGGAATGTTATTAAAATGTGGAGCAAGCCACTCTTCCTCTTTCTTTGAAGATAAATACATATGCACATGTATGTGAATAGATGGAGTTGTACAGGCACAGAAAATAAGTCCTGAGGAATTCATGTAGGTACATGAGAATATTGACATTGATAGGTTATAGAATTCACCCACAGTCACATAGTTGAGTGTTAGAGCTGGGTAGGAGAAAATTCAAATCTCCCAATTATTATCCCAGTGTTCCTTCATCTTTACCCCACTACCAGTGTGAGGGAGATTTTCCATTTCCTTGGGTCAGTGATGATAATTATCAGCAGTATTTGTGTGTGGGGAAGGGATACTTGCATAAGTGCCTAATATCATGAAGAGGAAGAACCTTACTTTTATTCCTACCACAGTAGGTGGAAACACTTTGAATGTCAACTCTCCAAGTCTACAAATGCATGGTTTAATCATTTCTCTCTCTCTCTCTTACACATGCACACACACATGTGAACATATTTATGAACATATATTTTCACATAGGCACTGCTAGCCTATATGGGTTTCTGTGAACATTAGAAAAAACTACCTCTATTAACGGTTAAATCAGAAAAGAGGTGGCCCCTTGGGCACATGGTTTGGTGATCAGATGTAACCTTTGGGCAAGAAAAAAGGCAACTTTTCCTCTTGGCATACCCATAACTGCACCAAGTATATGTGGAACACAGGCTGGATTCCCTGCACATGCACAGGCACACACACAAGTACAATGAATGTACACACATATATAAGAACAATGTACATACAAACATACAAGCAGATGCTTTGGTTCTTTGGTTTAGCTAATTCAAATTCATATCATGTCAATGACTTGTCAAATATTAAAGTAAATGTTGGGTTATTCTTGTTTTCATATTGGCAGAATTGCTGTTTCCATCAGTGAGTTTTTGCAATACACAGAGAGTGGGAAGCGGTTAAGTGATTTTATAGACGTTGACATTATTTTTCAAGAGAGCAAGGGGCAATAAGGCCTTAACAGACAGATAGGCAAACAAGAATAATGGGACCATTTGGTGTGAGTTAGGAACATTGGCATTCTTCTAGACTGAAGAGAGAGAAAGTAGTAGCTGGCTCTATATCTCTCATTTTGAATCTAAGATGGAGTTGGGAATGTGGAGAAATAAAGGACTTTTGAAACAGCAAAGATTCTGTATTTTAAACCTCAGAACTGTAATCATTAATGTGAAATGATGGAGGAGGTGACTGGATTATGATTTTTGCTCCACCTTAAGGGTTGTTATTCTGGGCATGAGGGATATTTCTGTCTTCTACCTCTCCACTCTACTGTGACCATTCTCTGAAGTTCAATGACTAAGTAAAACCTGAACGTCACCTTGATATTTCATTTTTCAGGCAGCAATACATTTGATGGGGAAGAAAGGAGAAGTAGCAGAGTAAGCAAAGGACATGGACAAATATCACTTTCCACAATACCTTGATGGCTACTTAGCTTAGTGGACTAGAACACTGAGACAGCAAGGTCAATTTATAAACATACTTGATGCTCTGTGCAAAGCATTTACTAAAAGCTTTGGAAATTATAAAGATGATTCAAATATAGACCTATCAGAAGAAAAGGCTGGAAATACCAGAACAGAGCAATGTTAAAGAAAGTTTTGAATGCAAAGCTGAAAAGACTGCCCTTGATTCTAATAGGCCAGTGTTTTTCAGCTTTGAATGAGCATCAAAATTCTTTAGGGAGCCTGGTAAACACAATTATCTGTGGCCTTGGAAATTACATTTTTTTTCAAGTTTTCCAGGTTATTTTGATTTAAGCCAGATTTGAAAAACACTGTCACAGGCAGAGGGGAGCCATTGAATCTTTGAAACCAGGAGAATGGAATCATGCTTGCTTAAGAGATTCCCCTCTGTCAAGTATGTGTATGTAAATGGAATAACATGTATGTGTAACATGAGAGGGACTAGAAGTAGGCCTAACCTCTTCTGTGTAACCTCTTCTTTGTTTTCTTCTAATCTCTGGTTGCAGAATGTCACCCTCCCCTCTGGCACTAACTTGAGAACCAGTGTTTTGATGGCCAGGGATATTAGATGGAAAGGTTATGACTTATCGGCTCAAAGCCATTCTCATTCGTAGAAAACAATTTCAGCATCAGTTTGGAAAAGTAAATTTAATACCTAAGAAAAACCTCATGATACTTTTTCAAACTAATGTCCAATATTTCCTCCCATGAGGGGTTCAAAGAAGAAGAGAAAGGAAAGGGAGCTTAGTCAGACCTTTGATCTTGAAAAGATTGCTAAATTGTAGTCTCCATGCATAAGGAGCTACCATTCTCTTAAAATTTATTCGCTAAACTCCCTCCATTTGTAGAATGCCATAATGAACCTTACTTATATAGAAGTACGGAAAGACTTGAGTTGCAGCCTGCTTATTAAGATTGAGACATGAAAAAAAGATTGACTAAAACATTAAACAATGTCTAATCGATAGCAAAGTAAAATAATTCACAGGATGACTACAGGAACTGTAGTCACAGGGAGTGAGCTGTGAACTGGGTAGGAATAAAGATCCTCTGGTGCCAGACTGTCCACATTGATAATCCAGCTTTTCTGTCTACTATTTCTTGACAACTGGACAAGTCAGGTAAATTCTCTGTGCCTCAGTGTCCTCATCTATGAAATGGGAACTGCAATGGAATCTACCTCAAGAGGTTTCCATGAGCTCTCAGTGAATCAGTGCATGCGTAGTGCTGCAAACATCACCCCGCACATAGTAGGTACTTTTTAACAATCCTCAGTAAATATAGTAATTTGTAATTATTTCTCTTCAATTAAAGCCTGTGGAAAACACCAAAATTATATTTCTGGTCTCCACAAATTACTACCTGATAGGAAATTACAGCTCATAATTATAGTTCATATATACCTCATTATCTGGTGTAAGGCAGACCCCTGTGAGTCTTGGTCCTACTTCTTACTATTGTGTGGCTTTGTTTTCATATTTGTAAAGTGGGGATAGTAATACTACCTAGTTGATAGATTATAATAAAATAAAATAAGACCATCTGCTACATAATGGCTTGATAATATAAGCCTTCAAAAGTAGCACTTATTAAAATTTGATCATTATTCATAATAACTAATGGTATAGAGACCTGAGATTTCTAATCAAAGTAGTCAGGAAATGATTATGATATAGGACCATTTTCTCTTCTGTAATAATGCATAAGAAGTGAAAACTGTAAGTAATTGGATGCTTTCAGAAAAGTTTTCAACAACAAAAAAAGGAAGGTTTTCAAAATATTCATGGAGCACAGTAATTCTGTAGAGCAGTGGTTCTCAAAGTGTGGTCCCTGGAACAATCACATCAACATCATCTGAGAACTTGATCAAAATGTAAATTTTAGGGCCTCATCCCAGACCTATTAAATCAGAAATTCCTAGGGTGGAAACCACCCATCTGTGTTGTAAGAAGGTCTTTAGGTATTCAGTGTCTTCTTTATTTTCTTTTTTAGTTGAGAAATAATTGACATATAATATTATATTAATTTCAGATGTCTGACATAATATGTTATTTGTATATACTGCAAAATGATCACCACAATAAGTCTAGTTCATATGGATTACTATACATAAAGAAATTTTTTCTTATGATGAGGACTTTTAGGTTTTACTTTCTTAACAATTTTCAAATATACAAGAGATTATTAACTGTAGTCACCATGCTATGCATTACATCCTTGGGGCTTATTTATTTTATATTTGTAAGTTTGTACCTTTTTAAAAACGATTTTATTTATTTATTGGACAGAGAGAAAGAAATTACAAGTAGGCAGAGAGGCAGGCAGAGGGACAGGGAGAAGCATGTTCCCCGCTGAGCATGGGGTCCCAATGTGGGGCTTGATCCCAGGACCCTGGGATCATGACCTGGGCCGAAGGCAGCCGCTTAACTGACAGAGCCACCCAGGTGCCCTGTTTTGTTTTGTTTTTAGATTCCACCTATAAGTGAGATCTTATCATATTTTTCTTTTTTATTTCTTTTTTTATTTCACTAGGCATAATGCCCATAATGCCAATAATACCTTTTATTCCACTTGGTATAATGCCATGTTGTCACAAATGGCAGAATTTCCTCATTTTTTATGACTGAATAACAAACATCCCATTGTATATGTATACACCACATAACTGATGGCCAGTTAGGTTGCTTTTTGTCTTTGCTATTATAAATAATACTGCAGTGAACAAAAGGGTGCGGCTATCCTTTCAAGTTAGCATATACCTTTAGATATATACCCAGAAGTGGAATTGCCAGATCATATGGTAGTTAGTAGCCTCTTAATAAATATCAGCTTATTGTTACTGCATACAACACAGAAGTACAGAAAATACGGGGAGAATACACATGATTTGAGGTCAAGCTGTATTACCAGGAAACTTTCTAGAAGAGTTAAGTTTTAAAATGGAATTTGAGGGAGGCTGTGGAAGAAAGAGCATCTTCCAAGGGCCACTGAAACATTGTAGTATATTGAAATTAGCATACTATATTGTGGTATTTTGAATGCATTGGAAGATATGAGTTCCAATGTCAGTATTGGCACTTATTAGTTGTATTAATTACATCATTTAAGTTTTATAAATTTCAGTTTCTTAACCTGTAAAATAGTGCAAAGAGGGTATTTCCCGCCTATACTGAATATAAATAAGAAAAAAAACAATATTTCTATGCCAATGGAGGTGATATATATGATAGTTTGAAAACTGTTAAGTGCTATACGGATTAAGTTTTCACCAAAAATGTTAAAAATATGATGTTATAACACTCTATAGTAGGATACAGTCCAATAAGGAGAGACAGTGTTATAGTAGAAAAATTGTGGGCTTTGAAGCAAAATACCTGGCCTTTTTTTTTTTAATATTTTATTTATTTGACAGAGAGAGACAGCGAGAAAGGAAATACAAGCAGGGGGAGCGGGAGAGGGAGATATGGGCTTCCTGCTGAGCAGGGAGCCATGATGAGGGGCTGAATCCTAGGACCCAGGGATCATGACCTGAGCTGAAGGTAGACGCTTAACAAATGAGTCACCCAGCTGCCCCAATACTTGGCTTTCAAATTCCAGCACTGCTAACTGGGTAAAACATGTCATCTACATCTATGGAATGGGACAATAAAATACACTTCCTAGTACTACTATAAAGATTAAATGAGATAGTATATGCAAATGTAAGACAGACTTTAGCATTATTTGGCACATAGTTAGCACTTAAAATGCAAATATATTTTTTTTTTGCAACTCTTCTGTAAAAAAAGATTTATTTATTTATTTTTTTTCCCAATTTATTTATTTTCAGAAAAACAGTATTCATTATTTTTTCACCACACCCAGTGCTCCATGCAAGCTGTGCCCTCTATAATACCCACCACCTGGTACCCCAACCTCCCACTCCCCCGCCACTTCAAACCCCTCAGACTGTTTTTCAGAGTCCATAGTCTCTCATGGTTCACCTCCCCTTCCAATTTACCCAAATTCCCTACTACTCTCTAACACCCCTTGTCCTCCATGCTATTGGTTATGCTCCACAAATGAGTGAAACCATATGATAATTGACTCTGCTTGACTGATTTCACTCAGCATAATCTCTTCCAGTCCCGTCCATGTTGTTACAAAAGTTGGATATTCGTCCTTGCTGATGGAGGCATAATACTCCATAGTGTATATGGACCACATCTTCCTTATCCATTCGTCCGTTGAAGGGCATCTTGGTTCTTTCCATAGTTTGGCGACTGTGGCCATTGCTGCTATAAACATTGGGGTACAGATGGCCCTTCTTTTCACGACATCTGTATCTTTGGGGTAAATACCCAGGAGTGCAATTGCAGGGTCGTAGGGAAGCTCTATTTTTAATTTCTTGAGGAATCTCCACACTGTTCTCCAAAGAGGCTGCACCAACTTGCATTCCCACCAACAGTGGAAGAGGGTTCCCCTTTCTCCACATCCTCTCCAACACATGTTGTTTCCTGTTTTGTTAATTTTGGCCATTCTAACTGGTGTAAGGTGATATCTCAATGTGGTTTTAATTTGAATCTCCCTGAGGGCTAATGATGATGAGCATTTTTTCATGTGTCTGATAGCCATTTGTATTTCTTGATTGGAGAAGTGTCTGTTCATATCTTCTGCCCATTTTTTGATGTGTTTGTCTGTTTCGTGTGGGTTGAGTTTGAGGAGTTCATTATAGATCCTGGATATCAACCTTTTGTCTGTACTGTCATTTGCAAATATCTTCTCCCATTCCGTGGGTTGCCTCTTTGTTTTTTTGACTCTTTCCTTTGCTGTGCAGAAGCTTTTGATTTTGATGAAGTCCCAGAAGTTTATTTTCGCTTTTGTTTCCTTTGCCTTTGGAGACGTATCTTGAAAGAAGTTGCTGTGGCTGATATCGAAGAGATTACTGCCTATGTTCTCCTCTAAGATTCTGATAGATTCCTGTCTCACGTTGAGGTCTTTTATCCATTTTGAGTTGATCTTTGTGTACGGTGTAAGAGAATGGTCGAGTTTCATTCTTCTACATATAGCTGTCCAGTTTTCCCAGCACCATTTATTGAAGAGACTGTCTTTTTTCCACTGTATATTTTTTCCTGTTTTGTCGAAGTTTAATTGACCATAGAGTTGAGGGTCCATATCAGGGCTCTCTACTCTGTTCCACTGGTCTATGTGTCTGTTTTTATGCCAGTACCATGCTGTCTTGGTGATCACAGCTTTGTAATAAAGCTTGAAATCAGGTAAGGTGATGCCGCCAGCTTTATTTTTGTTTTTCAACGTTTCCTTAGCGATTCGGGGTCTCTTCTGATTCCATACAAATTTTTGGATTATTTGCTCCAGCTCTTTGAAGAATGCCGGTGGAATTTTGATCGGAATGGCATTAAAAGTATAGATTGCTCTAGGCAGTATAGACATTTTAACGATGTTTATTCTTCCGATCCAAGAGCATGGAATGGTCTTCCATCTTTTTGTGTCTTCTTCAATTTCTTTCATGAGTGTTCTATAGTTCCTCAAGTATAGATCCTTTACCTCTTTAGTTAGGTTTATTCCCAGGTATCTTATGGTTCTTGGTGCTATAGTAAATGGAATCGATTCTCTAATTTCCCTTTCTGTATTTTCCTTGTTAGTGTATAAGAAAGCCACTGATTTCTGCACATTGACTTTGTATCCTGCCACGCTGCTGAATTGCTGTATGAGTTCTAGTAGTTTGGGGGTGGAGTCTTTTGGGTTTTCCATATAAAGAATCATGTCATCTGCGAAGAGAGAGAGTTTGACTTCTTCATTACCAATTTGGATACCTTTTATTTCTCTCTGTTGTCTGATTGCTGTTGCTAGGACTTCTAATACTATGTTGAACAAGAGTGGTGAAAGTGGGCATCCTTGTCTTGTTCCTGATCTCAACGGGAAGGCTGCAAGCTTTTTCCCATTGAGGATGATATTTGCTGTGGGTCTTTCATAGATAGATTTGATGAGGTTCAGGAATGTTCCCTCTATCCCTATACTTTGAAGCGTTTTAATCAGGAACGGATGTTGGATTTTGTCAAATGCTTTTTCTGCATCAATTGAGAGGACCATGTGGTTCTTCTCTCTTCTCATATTAATTTGTTGTATCACATTGATTGATTTACGAATGTTGAACCATCCTTGTAGCCCAGGGATGAATCCCACCTGATCATGGTGGATAATCTTTTTAATGTGTTGTTGGATCCTGTTGGCTAGGATCTTGTTGAGAATCTTAGCATCCATATTCATCAGTGATATTGGTCTGAAATTCTCCTTTTTGGTATGGTCCTTGCCTGGTTTGGGGATCAGGGTAATGCTGGCTTCATAGAAAGAGTCTGGAAGTTTTCCTTCTGCTTCAATTTTTTGAAACAGCTTCAGGATAATAGGTGTTATTTCTTCTTGGAAGGTTTGGTAGAATTCCCCAGGGAATCCGTCAGGTCCTGGGCTCTTGTTTTTTGGGAGGTTTTTGATCACTGCTTCAGTCTCGTTATTAGATATCGGTCTATTCAGGTTGTCGATTTCTTCCTGGTTCAATTTTGGTAGTTTATATTTTTCCAGGAATGCATCCATTTCATCTAGGTTGCTAAGCTTATTGGCATATAACCGTTCGTAGTAACTTCTGATGATTGTTTCTACTTCCTTGGTGTTAGTTGTGATCTCTCCCCTTTCATTCATAATTTTATGAATTTGGGATTTCTCTCTTTTCTTTTGGATTAGTGTAGCCAGTGGCTTATCGATCTTATTGATTCTTTCAAAAAACCAGCTTCTAGTTTCATTGATACGTTCTACTGTATCTTTGGTTTCTCCCTCATTGATCTCAGCTCTAATCTTGATGATTTCCCTTCTTATGTGTGGAGTTGCTTTGATTTTTTGTTGATCCTGCAGTTCTTTAAGGTGTAGAGACAGCTGGTGTGTTCTGGATTTTTCAATTTTTTTGAGCAAGGCTTGGATGGCTATATATTTTCCCCTTAGGACCGCCTTTGCTGTATCCCATAGGTTTTGGACCGAAGTGTCCTCATTCTCATTGGTTTCCATGAATTGTTTCAGTTCTTCTTTGATCTCCTGGTTGATCCAAGCATTCTTAAGCAAGGTGGTCTTTAGCTTCCAGGTGTTTGAGTTCCTTCGGAACTTTTCCTTGTGATTGACCTCCAGTTTCAAAGCATTGTGATCTGAGAATATGCAGGGAATAATCTCAGTCTTTTGGTATCGGCTGAGTCCTGATTTGTGACCCAGTATGTGGTCTATTCTGGAGAAGGTTCCGTGTGCACTTGAGAAGAATGAGTATTCTGCTGTTTTAGGGTGGAATGTTCTGTATATATCTATGAGGTCCATCTGGTCCAATGTGTCGTTCAATGCTCTTGTTTCTTTATTGATTTTCTGCTTCGATGATCTGTCTAATTCTGAAAGAGGCGTGTTAAGATCACCTACGATTAGTGTATTCATATCAATATGACTCTTTATCTTGATTAACAGTTTTCTTAAGTAATTGGCTGCTCCCATATTGGGAGCATAGATATTTACAATTGTTAGATCATCTTGGTGGATAGTCCCTTTAAGGATTATGTAGTGTCCTTCTGTATCTCTGACTACAGTCTTTAGTTTGAAGTCTAATTTATCTGATATGAGAATCGCTACCCCAGCCTTCTTTTGAGTCCCATTGGCATGAAAGATGCTTCTCCACCCCTTCACTTTCAGTCTGCGTGTATCTTTAGGTTCAAAATGGGTCTCTTGTAGACAGCATATGGATGGGTCCTGTCGTTTTATCCAATCTGCAACCCTGTGCCGTTTTATGGGTGCATTTAGGCCATTCACATTGAGAGTGATTATTGATAGATACGTTTTTATTGACATCGAGTTACCTTTGAAGTCTTTCTTTCTGTAGACTGTCTCTATATTTCTGTTCAATGCTATTCTTGGGATTTTTCCTCTTTTATAGAACCCCCCTTAATATTTCCTGCAGTATCGGCTTGGTGGTTGCATAGTCTTTTAAGTCTTGCCGGTCTTGGAAACTCTTTATCTCTCCATCCATTTTGAATGTCAGTCTTGCTGGATAAAGTATTCTTGGCTGCATGTTCTTCTCATTTAGTGCCCTGAATATATCTTGCCAGCCTCTTCTGGCTTGCCAGGTCTCTGTGGACAGGTCTGACGTTATTCTGATGGGCTTCCCTCTGTAAGTAAGGAGCCTCTTTGCCCTGGCAGCTTTCAAGAGATTATACCTACAATTATAATTTCTCAATTTGACTATCAGGTGTCGTGATGTTTTTTTGGAGTGTATAATCTTGGGTGGAGACCGTTCAGCCTCTAGTACATGAACGCTGGTTTCATTCGCGAGATTCGGAAAGTTTTCATGAAGGACTTGTTCCACGACATCTTCTAGACTTCTTTCTTTCTCCTCCCCTTCAGGAATTCCAATAATTCTGACGTTGGAACGATTCATGGCATCACTTATTTCCCTAATTCTGCTTTCGTGGGATCTAAGCTGTTTGTTCCAGGCTTCCTCCTGATCCTTTCTCTCTATCTGTTTGTCTTCCAGATCACTAATTCTATCTTCTGTCTCAGTTACCCTAGCTTTGAGAGAGTTTAGATTGGATTGGAACTCATTGAGAGCATTGTGGACCTCCTCCCTGGTAGCTTTACGCTCCATCCTAACATTGTGAACATCCTGTCTGGTCGCTTTCAGTTCGGCTCTAATCAATTCTGTTTGGTCATCCATGGCTTTCTCCAACCTAGCTATTGCCTGGATAATTGTTAGCCTGAATTCTCTTTCCGACATATTGTCTATGTTGATAGCCGTTAGCTCTGTTGCGGAAGGTCCATCCTCTGTATTTTTCTTCTGTTGGGCATTCCTCCTCCTAGTCATTTTGGTGGGAGAAGACTGAACAGATGTAGCTGGATGTATCAACTCTGGTGCAGTCAAGGTGCACCCTGGAACACTTCCTGATCTCCGTCTCAGAAGCCTCAGTCTGGGTGCAGAAGCTGAATAAATTCCCCCTTGGACGCTGGCAGTGCAGGTTCCAAGTTAAAGACCCTGGGGGCGCAGGATCTTTTGCTCGTCCCCAAAGCCAAGGCAGTGGCGGCTGTCTGGGAGCTCCTGACCGCCAGAGAGGTTCCAAGCAGCGATCGCACACTGAGATTTTGCCGCTGGCCGGGGCTGGGAGTGCCCGGCTTGCGCGCACCTCTTTTCAGAGGCGGCTGTGGGTCGGGCGCGCGTCTGGGGCACTGAGAACGGGGCGCTGGTCCGTAAGCCGCAGGCTGGGCTTTTGCGCGCCTCTGTCCGGGGAAGAGTTTCGCGGGCGCGCGGCTTAGACTTTGAAACAATGGCCCGGGTCAAGAAGCGCCCCAGGGCCTTAGAAACCCAGGAGAGCTGGAGCGACGTGCACGCGCATCTCAAGCTTTGTGGTAGGGGTAGCGCGCATTCTGCAGACCGGCTCCCATCCCCTCACAGGAGCCGGAACCCCGCGCTCTGGGGCACGCTGGCGGCTTAGGGACCAGGAGCCGGTTTCTCCGCCGCACTCTCTCTGCCTCCGCGCCGGGGAGGCCGTCTGGGACCGGGGACTCAAGCCCCTGTCCCTAGCCGCCCCGATTCCCACAATTTGCCCCCGCGATCCTTTGCTCTTTTGGAGTGCTTTCAACCAGTCTCCGAGTTAATGCTGGTCCCCAGACGCAGGGCACTCTCGCTCGTATCGGGGTATTACTTTCCCACCGGTCGCCTCTGGTGGCTCCCTCCCCCTTTTGTTTATCTTCCGATCTCAGTCCGCTGTTCCCATTCCGCTTTACCTGCTCACTGGCGTCTTCTGCCCCTGTAGAGATCCAGACGTGTATAATTCTGATCTCAGTCTGATTTCATGGGTGATCAGAGTTCTTTGGTAGGTAATCAGCTCACTTTGGGGTACCAGCTGAAAAGACGCCTCTTCCTAGTACCCCGCCATCTTGTCCCCCCTCCTCAAAAGCTAAAATGCAAATATATTAAAATTAATAAGATAGTTAAATAAGCTATATACAACTGAAGAATCTGAGACAGTAAGGGAAACGCAAATTATCAGAACTGGAAATGAATTTAGAGGTCATCTAGTTTATCCTCACTTATTGGTTCATTATAACATATATTGGACTCTCTTACTTTGTGTCAAACACTGTGGTCAGGACAACTTGCAGTCCCAGTGCTAGCAGCATTGACTGATAGTGGACTCAGTTTATAGTCTCTCTCTCTCTTTTTTTTAAGTTTTTTTATTTATTTATTTGACAGAGAGAGATCACAAGTAGGCAGAGAGAGAGAGAGAGGAGGAAGCAGGCTCCCTGCCAAGCAGAGAGCCCAATGCGGGACTTGATCCCAGGACCCTGAGATCATAACCTGGGCCAAAGGCAGAGACTCTAACCCACTGAGCCACCCAGGTGCCCATATAGTCTCTCTCTTTATCTGTCCTGTTCACTGATACATCTCCAACACTAGAATAGTTTCTGGAACATAGTCCGTATTCAATAAATATCTGTTCATTGAATGGAGAAGGAACTTGAAATGTAAATGAGCAGAATGGAATTTTTGTAAGGGTTAGCAATTCTTTTCACTATAACTGAAAACATATCATGTAAGTAGAGTTTTTCTGCTCATTCTCTATATCTAAAAACTACTCTTAGGGAAAGGCAGCCAGATTTCACTATAGTCCCTCTATCAGGCCTCAACTCCTCGTCTCAATTGGACTTTCAATTGCTTTGCCCCAGGCGTCACCAGGATAACCTCTCATCGCTTGCTTTCATGAAGAATCATGAGAACCACTGAGGTCCTTACTTCCACGGTTCTAAAAGTGAAGGCAGACTGGAATGGAGATTCTTACTTACTATATTTTTCTGCTCCAGCTCATTACATTATGGTAGCCTCACACCATTTCTGTGTTCCTGTGGGCTTCCAAACTTCAAGAGCAATTTCAAGAAATCTGTCTCCTTGCATGTTTCTAATGAGAACAGCAGGCCCACCTGCTGTTCTCATCTCATCAGGCATCTAAGCCAAGGAACATGATGCTAGTGTTTCCTTTTTGAAAGGCATTTCCAGTCTTCAAATGTCCTCTTGGAATTTCCCCTTTACCTGGCATAGAAAGAGAAGACCAAGGAAGAGAAAAGATTATTCTTTCTTTCATTTAATAAACACCCTCCACAAGCTCTCACAAAAAAATTTTCCATATCCAATCCTCTCCTGTAGATTGAGAAAGAATAGAAATGGTTTCACAGCCTGTTCCCAAATTAGTGGCAAAGATGGCGTTTACTTTAAAGTATGAGGGTAGTTTGCAACTTTTGTTTTGGCTCAGTGATTTAAAAAAAAAACGATTTTATTTATTCATTTGAGAGAGAGAGAAAGAGGCAGCATGTATGTGCACGCGCACACACAAGAGTGGGGGGACGGGAGGGGCAGAGGGAGCAGCATACTCCACACTGAGCATAGAGCCTGAGGCAGGACCCTATCACAAGACCCTGAGACCAAAGCCAGATGCTACAGGCAGATGCTTAACCCACCGAACCACCCAGATGCTCCAGCTCAGTGATTTTTATTACCAATTCTGTGGATACAGGAAAGATCAGACAATGGAACAAATACCAATCAACACCTTGTGCAGGTTTACATGATCAAACTATCTATAGCTATATCTACATCTATATTTATCTACCTATCCATCTATGTATCTATGAATTGATTTATCTATCTGTGGTTCTGTGGGATTTAAAAAATCCATAAGTGTCATGAGGGGAAAAATTGTGCTTGCTTTTTTTACTATTCTAACCCCAATATCTGGAACAATCCCTGATACAAGACACTCAATTAATATTATTCAATATATCAAGAGATCAAAAAGGTAAAGGAATTATACAGATTCTTTGAGCTTTTTAGTTTGCTGAATCATCAGACCTGTCAAAATATAGAGACATTGAAACTGTTGATGTCAGTATTGCAGAGGTGTTATCTAAGGCATCAGGGAAATATACCAAGAAGTGATGTGCTTGGGTCTGTGTGTGTGCACCCTGTTTTATTTTAATCTGTGTCCATGTATGTCTGCATTTGTATCTTAAATATTTCAAATTCTATGACAATTTTTAATGCATTCTTGTTCAACTGGGACTTTAAAATACTGATTGAGAGAAAAAATGGTAAGAAGGGGTTTGGAATCAATCAGAATATAATTGCTAGCCTTTCCTTTGTATGCATTTGCTGATTTCAATATTGTTTGCTAAGATCTTTAAAGGTCAAATGAATCAGTGTATGAAGGGCATTTTAGTAATTAAAAGGCTATAAGAAAAACATGAATGTAACATCTTTTATTGAGAATTGCATTATTCATTTATTCACCATCTTATGAAAAAGTAAAATGGCCAGACATCATCTAATAACTTTCTTTTCATTAGTAAACTCTATGTTGTTTATACTGTATTTCAATGACTAAAGACAAAAATATTCAAATGATATACATTCAATAGAGTATACTATATGCATTCTATAAAGGTGCACATAAGATTTAATAGAGTTCTGGGGTGCCTGGGTGGTTCATTTGGTTAAGTGTCTGCCTTTAGTGCAGGTCATGATCCCAGGATCCTGAGGTCAAGTCCCAGGTGGGGCTCCCAGCTCAGTGGGGAGCCTGCTTCTCCCTCTGCCTGCCATCCGCCATTCCCTCTGCATGCTCTCTCTCTCTCTCTCTCTCTCTCTCTCTCTCTCTCTCGGTGTCTCTTTGGCAAGTAAATAAATAAAATCTTTTTAAAAATTAATAGAGTTCTAAGACTGCAGTGAAAAGCTTCACCCTTATAATACTAAGTGATACAAAAAGGAAATTCAAGTCAGTTATTAAAAAATTAGATGAGTAAATCAATCAGTTCTCAGCATGATCAGAATTCACCCCACACAACCAGAAATTGCCTTTCAGATTATATTCCAGTTGAAGTCTACTGATGTTTTCTACTGAAATGTACAAAACTCTACAGTGAAAAAAAATCATAAGAAATTAATTTAAATCCTTAAACTCCATTCCCTGTGTTGTTGTTTTCCTCAGTGGCCATAGAAAAATGTTAGTGTGTCTTGAGTTTTCCATGGAGCAAGTTGATTTCCTCAAGGGAACGGAAGTAATGTATTGAGTTATTGACTCAGTGGAAGTGTCTTTAATCCCTGTGACATTTGATTTTTAACCTGCTTTATAGTTTCAGTCAGCCAGGCCATCCAATAGAACATAAAGTTATTTTCCTGGTTATAAGTATTTCTGCTCTTTATCTTCATATTTAAAGTAAAAACATTAGAAGCAAAAGAAATTAACTGTGATGATTCAGTATCTGCAATTCTAATTCATAAGATAAATTATTTCTATTTCTTTCCATAAGCTTTTTCTAAATAATGTCGTTCTCTCTCCAGCTCCGTTAGGTATAAATTTAGCTTATGCATTTAGGATAATATTTTAAAGGATCTCATAGCATTTTCTTTTATTTTTTATAGCAAATATCACACCATAGTTTCAGTGTTTCTTTGTTCAACACGTGCTTCCTTATTAGACTGTAAGAACTTAAATTATGCTTTGTTTTTATCACCCCAGGACCTAGCATTCATTTGAGTACACAGTTAAGTACTCAAAAAATATTTAATAAAATGAATGATGTTTCTGACTTAAAATGTCTTAAGTATTATTTTTCTCCAGTTTTTAAAAAAGATTTTATTTATATATTTGACAGAAAGAATACAAGCAGGGGGAGCAGTAGAGGGAGAGGGAGAAGGAGAAGGAGAAGCAGGCTTCCTGCTGAGCAGGGAGCCAGATGGGTTGCGGGACTCTGAGCTGAAGGCAAATGCTTAACTACTGAGCCACCCAGGTTCCTCCTTTTTTCTCCCGTTTTATTGAGAAATAACTGACCTACAGCACTGTGTAAGTTTAACGTGTATAGCATAACAGTTCAATTTGCACATATTATAAAATGATTTCCACAGTAAGTTTATTTAACATCTGTCATGTAAAACAGATATTAAGTATTATTTCAAAGTACTTAAAAAAAAGAAAAACATATATGAGAACTTGATAATAGTACTTGGAGGGGAATGTGGTCTTATTATCTAGCGATAAAATGATACTCATCTTGTAGTTAGAGTTTTGGATTTTATATTACATACATTATGCCATGTAATATACAATTGTGCAAAACCTCTATTCTACATCTTAGGGGTATCCTAATTAGAGGTCCATATTTGAGACTTGATCACTTGATACTTCAAATATCATAAGTGAAATCTATAGGAAAGGATTTAATAATTAAGTGTAAAAGGGGCGCCTGGATGGCTCAGTGGGTTAAGGCCTCCACCTTTGTCTCAGGTCATGATCCCAGGGCCCTGGGTTCGATCCCCACACCGGGCTCTCTGCTCAGTGGGGAGCCTGCTTCCTCCTCTCTCTGCCTGCCTCTGGGCCTACTTGTGACCTCTGTCAAATAAATGAAATCTTAAAAAAAATAATTAAGTGTAAAGATATAAATGTTCTTCAACTGGCGAAATACACAGTGTTCCAAATCAGTAGTTGATAGAGTAGAAAAGACAAAGCCTCTCTTTTTATTTAGCCTCAAGGAAAAGAGAAAGCAAGAGAGCCTGGAGGCTGAGAGCTAGAATAAAGAGTCCCCTGAAAGCATGCTGTTTTATAGCCTAGATTGAAGATTTCTGTTAGTAAGGAACTTGCTGCCATCCCGTGCATTCTTCTTTATGGAGTACCCACTAAGTGGCAGGCATCATGCTTAGTACATAGGCCTTGGAGTTTAGGGTAGGGGCAGAATGAAATGGGAGTAAAGCAAAGTGAACAATAACATGACTGAAAGCCCCTGAGGATTAGAGAAGGTAGGCAGACCGGAAAAAGTTATAATAAAATGTGGAAAGCGTTTTAATTAAGGATGGTACAATATTAATCATAACTAACATTTATCAAGTGCTAATGATCTTCACATGCATTCGTAAGTCATTTAATCCTACTAACAGCATTATGAAGCATTATGAAGATGTTAATATTACACTCATTTTACAAATGAGGAACTTAGTCTGAGGTATCATACAACTTGTAAGAGACAAAACCCAGAGTCATAGCCACAAAATCTAGTTCCAAATCTCATGGGATTAATTTCTCCAAGGACTTAATATGTAATAACCATTTGCAGACACAGGAAAGACATCAAAAGTGAGGTGACATTTGATCACAGCAGGTAAAGAAAAAGTAGAGTACACTAGGCAGAGAGAAGGAGGAAGGCAAGGACAAGCTCAAAGAGAATATGGACAGGGTCCCCTCAGTGGCACAATTGGATAAATATGGGACTCTTGGTTTCACTTCTGGTGATCTCCGGATTGTGGGAGAGATTGTGAGATGGAGCCCTGCATAGAGCTCAGGGTTCAGTGCTCAGCAGTGGGGATGGGAGGGAAGTTCTCCTTAAGATTCTTTTTCCCTCTCCCTCTGTCACTACACCCCATGCTCTCTCTCGCTCTCTCTCTCTCAAAAAAAATAAGTAAATTTAAAAAAAAAGGTGGGGAGGGGAAAGAATAGTACAGGCTGGTGTGAGGAGCCTGTTCTACACAGAATGCTAAAGGCAGACTGCAGGGGGAGGAAACTGGATTATCAGGAGATAGTGGGGCCTGGTTGGAAGGAACCTTCACCCAGACCAGGCAGGATAAGCAGCAGAGAGCTAGTAATCACAGTGTAAGTGGTAGAAAGCGGTTATTACCACAGCAGAAACAAAATTCAAGTGGTGGTCAAAAAGTAAAGACTTTAGTTTTACCTATGATTTCAGACTCTTTAAGTAGTACTTTAAGTAGTATATATGTATTTAACAATAAATTAAAATGTTAAGAAAAGGAAAGCCAGAATTTGGGGAAGCGGTGATGATAAATTGGCCTCATTGAAACTTATTTTACAATGAATATCACCTTTATGTAATGAGTTGCTAAATTATCTATACTGGTTTTTTAAAAATGAATATTTTAAAAGAAAAGTAAATCAAAGGTGACAGAATATGAACTACATTTCTAACTATTTTTTTGGAATACATTTGAGCATAAGCAATCCAACACACAACCCCACCTTTTGCTGGAAAGTAGATATCCAACCTGGAGCAAAGTGCCTGAATGGAAGTAATAAGACACTAAAGCCTAACTGAAATGACATAGCATCAGAACCTTAGTTGTTTAAACCATTTAGCTAAAGATGGTTTCTGAAAAGCCGCACACCTTTTTTTTTTAAATTAACATATAATATATTATTTGCTTCAGGGTTACAGGTCTGTAATTCATCAGATTTACACAATTCACAGCGATCACCATAGCACATACCCTCCCCAATGCCCATCCCCCGCCACCCCATCCCTCCTACCACTCCACTCCAGCCACCCTCAGTTTGTTTCCTGAGACCAAGAGTCTCATGGTTTGTCTCCCACTCTGGTTTCATCTTGTTTCGCACCTTTTCAAACCACTTCTCTTCGTCTTACTCCCGAGATCAACCTTTGGCCAAATAATAAATAACCAAAATTGGTGTTTTCCCATCACTTCAAACCTCCCCCACCACTATCCTTGTTTTACTGGTTTCTTTCCCACCTTTTCACTGCATCCTCAGATCACCTTCCAAGCTAATCAGGCTTTCAATTATTCATTCATTCAGCAAATGATTGCTATGATCCAAACAGTTAGATGCTGGCAAGAGACAAGTAAATAACTTACATTCTCTTCTGTCCTATAGTTGTAGACTGTTGGTGTTTATAGATGCAAAGACAGATTATCTCATAAGAGAATTTTGTTAGAAATATAAATTTAGAAGCCACAGATACAGTAGTGATGTGAAAGTATGAAAGTAGGTAAAATCAGAACCCATCTTAACCAAAACCATTCTTTTTTTTTCTTTTTAAAGATTTTATTTATTTATTTGACAGAGAGAAATTACAAGTAGATGGAGAGGCAGGCAGAGAGAGAGAGGGAAGCAGGCTCCCTGCTGAGCAGAGAGCCCGATGCAGGACTCAATCCCAGGACCCTGAGATCATGACCTGAGCCGAAGGCAGCGGCTTAACTCACTGAGCCACCCAGGCACCCCTCCAAAACCATTCTTGATAATAGTATATAATTTAGATATTTGCTTGCCCCTTGTTTCCTATCCAAATTTTCTGCAGCTACATTCTATTCTTAAGAGAACGCATTCTCCTGTAAGGTTATTTTAATAAACAAATCAAATTCAGGATGATTTTATCTGGTGTGATCCTTCTTTAGTAGGCTATTCTAATA
The DNA here is from genome assembly GCF_020171115.1 of Neogale vison. NCBI lineage: Eukaryota > Metazoa > Chordata > Mammalia > Carnivora > Mustelidae > Neogale > Neogale vison. The sequence goes on along the minus strand of NC_058091.1, from coordinate 158,474,894 downwards.
AGTGCAGATTCCCATTTTTCTCACCAGCTTCATTTGTTTTGCAAAAAGAAGCTGTTCTGACAACTGACACAGCTACAACAATTCAGTTTGTCTTTTGGTAACTCTTCCTCACCCACAAGGAGTGGCCCCAGCAGGGAAAGATGTTTGGACAAGACCTGACATCTCAGCCAGGAGGAGTTATCCCAAGTCTTGCCTGGCCCAATTACATTCTCTGTTTTGGAATTTGCAGTGTGAAACTAAAGAGAATAGATCAGTAAGCATCAGGCATTGAGTTTGTAATGCTTGTAAACTGGGGACTGAAATGACAATGACAGTGTTTAACTAGAGCAGAGAAAATGTAACTAGACCTGAGAGAGAGAGAGAAAGAGGCCAAGGGATCCTGTGATTTTAGCAAGTGAGGGAGTGAAAGAGAAACTGCCTTCTTTCTTGACTGTTTTGAAATTCCTCCTGCTATTTCCCCATTAAGTGTGGTTGTTCTTGGTAGAGGAAGGTAGACTTGAATCTGCTTTCTGAGAAGCACTTCCTCTGTCTTTGGGTGGTAAAGTGGGAAAACTGGAGCACCAGAGAAAATAAATGATTTAAGTAAGCTGCAGTATTTTTAAGCATGAGCGCACATGCTTTTCCAAGCATCCGCTTGCTGTCAGTATTCTATGACAGTGTCAAGACAAGAAAAAGGCTATGGGGAAAAGGATCAAGCAGCTGTTTTAGACTGCCTCTCATCTATGTCCTCAGCTAGAGGGCAAAAGGAACCTTTGAGCTTGCGTGCAGTCCAAGGCAGTTGATCAGGATTATACCAGATAGAACTCTGAAGACAAAGCCGTGGGTAGAGGTAAAGTACATTTGCCTGAATTATCCACACTGTGCTGCATATGCTCCCAGAAAGGTGTGGCGTGATGCTCTAGGAGCTACGAGATTTGAGATCTTAGCCCAGTATCTTTCTCTGTAGACAGTCCTGTTCCACAACACCTTAATTAGACTACACATAGATTATTGCACACTTAAACATAAACAATCTTGGTTGTCCCAGAAAGAGGTACTGGGATTTTAAAGGAGATCGTCATCTTAACTGAGAGAAGAAGTAGAAAGGTGTGCTCGCTTCGGCAGCACATATACTAAAATTGGAAGAAGTAGAAAGGATGCAAAACCTACTATCTTCAAATGCATGGAATCACATGAAAACTACCAGTAGCAAATTGGACTATATATTTTTTGTACTTATGTTTAGGGCATAAAGAGCTTTCTTTCTAAAACATATGTAACAGAAGTTTTAAATTCATTCCAACTGGACCACCTTTGACAAGAGAAGTGGAGTTACCCCCATGGGGTTAGGCCAGTCTCAGAAACTACATGTGTGTTAAACCATTAGGTATAGAAAATGAAAGCTACGAAGGCAACCACGCTATCCACTATGAACTGTCTTCTTGTCTATCCAACATGAATACCTACACCCTTTTTATAAACTTAGCTTAAAATGTGCAGTAAGCACACTCACAACCCCCATCCAAAGAAAATTGTTCAATATTTCATCCAGTTGTTAAAGCTAGACCCAGTACAGTACCTCAGGGTTATATACTGTCCTTGCCATCAAGCCCAGAGAGAGCTACCTCATAGTGTGGTGACATATCCTAAAAATGATAATTTATCCATTCCCAATTCATGCAATATACAATGGTGGAAAATATGGGGATAACTAATAAATATTCCCATTCAGAGAAAAGAATAAATAGTAAACAATATATTGATTCATAGTGTATATCTCAAGCCATTGGATAGAAATACTAAGGGCTCACTATCTTCACAAATTGAATTCATCAGACAATGTTACACTTGTAATTCAGAGGGACATTGTCCCTCGTGTCCTCTATCAAGTCTATGGGAGAATCTCCTTTGTCCATTGCCGGCCATAGGAAATCTACAATGGTCATTGAAAAAAATTCACATTTTGTGGGGACATGGGGGGTGGTCATACAGTCTGTTGTTGCTTTATAGCCTGTGTTTGAGGATTGGGGGGAAATAGATTTCCCCAGGGGTTTATAGGTTTGCAATCAGAGTCTGAGATTATTTAGGGTTTGAAACGCGGGATTTATTTCTTTTACTTAGAAACAGAGCTTTGTGCTCTACTCGCCACTTCCCACCTCTAGTCAACCTATAATTTTAGATTTAATAGACTTTGTTTCCATCTTAGCTTCTTACTTTCAAACATATTGGGATTCTTTGTTAGGAAAGCTCCTCTTAGACTGTTATGGAGTTTATATTATTATTTTTAAATTAGTATTAAGAAGTTATTATTTATTAACGATTTTGTAGAATAGACAACTTAATGGAAAAAAATAGGAATTGAACATAAGCAAAGGCCCATAAGGCATAAGCGCACATAGTGTTTGAGGGAACATGAGAAGACTAGTCTAACTGGATCTAAGGATGTGTATTAGGGATATATAAAAGAGGAACTGATAAGAGCTCTTGAGTGCCTATTACGTACCAGACAGGAACTCTGCACTTTTCAGGTAGAATCTCCAGAGCATATATAATCCATATGTAAGAATTATCAATTCTACCACAAAAATATATAGAGAATCTGATCCCTTTCTCCAATTCCACTTAATTTTAGCCACTTTCAACAATCACCTAGATTTCTGCAATAACTACCTGATTGGTCTGCTTGCTAACAATTTAAAAATAAAAGACAGAAAAGAAAAACAAAGGAAATGCAGAGATTGTCAGTAGGATTAAAGAATCCCAAGGTAATATTCTGTTCACAAGAGATGTACTTTCAGTATAATGTTACAGGTAGTTGAAAGTAAATAGATGGAAAAGCATATACCAAAACACATTAGTGTTGATGGAGGGTAAATTACCAAGGAAGTCTGATAGAATTATACAGACTTTTTGGTTGATAGAATTATACAGACTTTTTTTCCCAGGCAACCTGCTTTGCTGAGTTTCCCGCCCAGTGCAGGACTGGCACTTACAGATTCAGTCTCCTTTTTCTCCTCCCTCTGTCCCACTCCTTCTTTCTCTCTCCCTTTCTTCCCTTCTCTTGTTTTCTGATTCTTCCTCTCCTTAATTAACCACAGAGTAGAATTGCTCACAGGGCTGAAAACTCAGCTGGGTAACAACCTATAGGCTATTAAGCAAACGCTTTCCAAAAAACCCTAGTACCTCCTCAAGATATAGGCAACACCACCGAATCACTGACTTTTTGGCTCTGTTAATCTGCCAGGAGGGACCTTCATTTTATTTTGTAAAATGTTTATTGCATGGAAAATTTAAAACATATTCAATATAAACAGTAAGCATAAGAAATCAGAAGAGACTACATTAAAATAGATATAACAGATTTCAAGAAAAAAGGAGTATTAATAGGGGTAAAGGACAACTTGGGTCTTCATTTTACAAGTCCTGAAATCACGACCTGAGCGGAAACCAAGAGTCAGACTTTTAGCCAACTGAGCTACCCAGGCACTGCCATAAAGGACATTTTATAATCATAAAAAATCAATTCATTGAAAAGATCATAAATATGTATATGCTAATAAAAATAAAATTATATTAAGCTACATTTGACAAACTTAAAGTGATAAGTAAATATAAAATCATAGTTGGAGATGTTAACATTCTTTCACAGCAATAGGTATAACAATCAGACAAAAACTCAGAAACAAGTAGACGATATGAATTATATCATAACCACCTTGACAAAATTGATATTTATAGATAACTGTGCCCAACGATTGCAGAATATACATTATTTTCAAGGGCAAGGGCTTATGTTACATTAAACAAAATAGAACGTATTCTGGGTCATAAAACAAGTCTTCAGAAGTTTAAAACGTTTGAAAGCACTTGCATTTGTTCTATGACCACAAAAGAATTATCTTAGACATCAGTAACAATAGAATATCTGAGAAAACCTTGCACATTAGAAAATTAAACGATATACTTCTAAGTTATCCACAAGTCAAAGAAGAAATCATAGGAGAAAATAGAACTAAAATAGTTTGTACTGAATAATTGTTAAAACATTAAATACTGAAGTTTGTGGGATATAACTAAAGAAGTGTTTATAAAGGAATACGTAGGTTTCAATACTTAACACTAGGAAAAAAAGAATGATTCTCAAAGCCATGACCTAAAGCAGGGGTCAGCAAATTATAGCCTTCATGCCTTATCTGGACTACCACCTAGTTTTGTAAATAAACTTTTATTGAGACATAGTCATGTCCATACACTGTCTATGGCTACTTTTGTGCTACAATGGCAGAGTTGAGTAGTTGTAATAGAGATCTCATTGTCTGAAAAGCCTAAAATATTTTCTGTATCTCTTTACAAAGAAGTTTGCTGATCCCTGATCTAACGTTCTATTTTAATTAACTAGATTTTTAAAAAGACCAAAATGAACCCAAAGTAACTAGAAGGAAGCCAATAAAAACAAGAGTATATTACAACAAAAAAGAAATCAGAGAAACAAAAGAGAAAAATACCTAAGCAAGAGGGAAGTTTAATATCTGAGTAACCAAAACTGGAAGATTAATCTTGAGAAGGTACAGAGGACTGCCACCCAACCAAAATTCCTGGGAAAAAGTTTTCAGCAAATTACCCTCATTTTGATAAAGAATATCTACAGAAAAACAAGTATCATACTCAATGGGATAATTGTGAGCATTTTCCTCTGAAGATTAGGAACAAGGCATTATCCTGGAGGTCCAGGCCATTATACTAAAGCAAAGCAAAATAAAACACACACACACACACACACACACACACACACACAGAGAGAGAGAGAGAGAGAGAGAGAGAGAAGAAAGAAATTAAAAATCACTAAAAAGGAAGAAACAAAATTGTCTCTATTGTCCTATAGATCATCTTCTGTATCTACAGCCACAGTAAAAACTAATAGGTGAATTTAGCAAGGAAAAAGGATACAGGTCAGTAAACAAATGTCAAATTAAGGGGCACCTGGGTGGTTTAAGTCGGGTAAGCATCTGCCTTCTGCTCTGGTCATGATCCCAGGGTTCTGGGATCGAGCCCCGAGCCCCGCATCACATTGGGCTCCCTGCTCAGCAGAAAACCTGCTTCTCCCTCTCCTACCCCCCTGCTTGTGTTCTGTCTCTCACTGTGTGTCTCTCTCTCAAATAAAATCTAAAATCTAAAAAAAAAAACCCTCACAAATGTCAAATTAAGTGTGAAAGGTTAATGTCATTTAAAGTCACAAAAAAACAAAGTAATTAGGGATCAAATGAAAAAATTATATATAAGCCCTCTATGCTGAAAATGACAAATTATTAACAACAGAAATTAGAGGAGATAATAATAAATTGAATTATATGCCTTGCTTATGGATCAAAAAGTCTCAATATTGGTAAGATAAAATATTTCCCATATTATCTCTACATTCTGCACAATCCTAAATCCTAATTCTGGGAGGAATTTTTGTAGAAATTGATAAACCAAATTTTGTACAGAAATTCAAAGAGCCAAGAACACCAAAATAAATTTGAAAAATAAAACACCAATTAAATTTGTAATAACCTAAGGTCCTAATTTATGCATAAGGGCATTTAATTATTTCTCTCATTGATTTAGAGAGCACAAAAAACACTCCACCCACAGTATATGAAATTATCCCTTCAGTAATTATAACTTCTGAGTTATACTTAACATTCTCCTCTGTACCCCTCTTTTATCCTAGAAAGCAAACTATATCAAATGCTCTGGCTATTTTTTTTAAGATTTTATTTATTTATCTAAAAGATCACAAGTAGGCAGAGAGGCAGGCAGAGAGAGGGGGAAGCAGGCTGCCTGCTGAGCAGAGAGCCCAATGTGGGGCTGGATCCCAGGACCCCGAGATCATGACCTGAGTCGAAGGCAGAGGCTTTAACCCACTGAGCCACCCAGGTGCCCCGGCTATTTTTTTTTTAAGAAAAATATTTCTTCTCTATGCAAAAGGTAGGAAAGAATGACAAGGCTGGACATTATAGCAGAGGAGGCAAGGCACTGAATGTGGGTTGGGGAAGGACAGAAATAGCAAAATACAACTGAGAACATGAAAGATAAATATCGTCTCTTCCAAAACTTTATTAGAATCTAATCCCTTGTATTGGGAAAGAAAAGAGGTTTTGACTTAAATGGTGAATCTTCTCAAAAAGTCCTTTTTAGAAATCTTTCTTCTAAAATCCCCGTCTTTAAGCAACTACTTAAAACGGAAGCACTGTTGGGCTAAAAGCTAGACTTAAAGTTTATTTTTCTCCATATCACCCAAAACGAAGTGAACTGGGAAAATATTAATGGAAAACCACATTGAAAGTTATCCTAGAATTCTTTTCTATTTAGAACTGTGGCCTTGAGAAACAATTAATTTTGTATGATCATATTTTTAGTTTTTGATATTTCCATAATGAATTGTAGGTCATTTTTTCAAGATCAGTATTGTGTTTCAGAAGACAAAACTAACCCTGTTACTCTACTACCCATATATGCAAAGATGAGCACATACTGTGAGGTAAAACACAAGGAATTAAATATTTAATTGTATTTCATTTGTGTTACCCTTTCCAGCTGTTTGATAAAGGATGAACTGAAATTCCAGTGTTCTAATGTACCCAATGTAATCTTATTTCATTTAAATTTTGGCAATGATACCGCTTGGTTTTAAATAAACAAAGCAGATTATAAAAGTAGAGTTGATCCATGAACAACACAAAGGTTAGTGACATCAAGCCCCCACGCAGACAAAAACCCATATAACTTTGGACTCTCCCAGAACTTAACTACTAATAGCCTACTGTTGCCTGGAAGAATTAGTGATAACAGAAACAGCTCTTTAACACATATTTTGTATATTATATGTATCATGTGTTATATTCTTGTAATAAAGTAAGCTACAGAAAAGAATATGTTATTTAGAAAATCTACAAGGAAAATACATTCACAACATTGTACTGTAAAAAATCCACATATAAGTGGACCCACACAGTTTAAACCCATGTTGTTCAAAGGTCAACTATATAAGCATTTTGCTGAATACGCCTCTAAATTTCAAAACTAGAGATGGTAATCTGAAAGAATTACTTGATGCTTTTCCTCTAAGAGTACCAAAATAATGTTAACTAGCTAATCAGACTTTTTGAAATGTACTTTTTTTTTAAAGATTTTATTTATTTATTTGACAGACAAAGATCACAAGTAGGCAGAGAGGCGGGCAGAGAGAGTGGAGGAAGCAGGCTCCCTGCTGAGCAGAAAGCCTGATGTGGGGCTCAGTCCCAGGACCATGGGATCATGACCTGAGCCAAAGGCAGAGGATTTAACCCAATGCTTTTTTTTTTTAAAAAGTACATTTCAGGGGCGCCTGGGTGGCTCACTGGGTTAAAGCCTCTGCCTTTGGCTCAGGTTATGATCCCAGTGTCCTGGAATCGAGCCCCATATCAGCAGGGAGCCTGCTTTCCTCTCTCTCTCTCTCTCTCTCTGCCTGCCTCTCTGCCTGCTTGTGATCTTTGTCTGTCAAATAAATAAAATCTTTAGAAAAAAAAATTAAAAAGGCATTGGGTGCTACATTCTTTTACCATGTTAGAGGAAAATTAGAATATTAAGATCATAATTTTTCACTAAATATAATGAATTTACTCACTATAAAAATATTTTCTTATGACTAATTCTAATTTCTTTATGTTTTAATATCTTTGATAATTTATTATAGAAATATTTATATAATATAGAATCATTTCAGATTATACCTCCTAGAAGGCCAAAATGTATACTCTCAAAAGATAAGTTTAATATTTTTAAAATTAATAGAATAAATTAATAGAATATGATTTACCATATTCTTTTTGTTAATAGAATATGATTTATCATATTAATAGAATATGATAATAAATTAATAGAATATGATTTGGATTTATCCCAAATTTATGTACCTTTTAAATTTATTTAATAATCTTCTATTGCTAGATGTGTAGTTACTTTTTTTTTCCAATTTATTTATTTTCAGAAAAACAGTATTCATTATTTTTTCACCACACCCAGTGCTCCATGCAAGCCGTGCCCACTATAATACCCACCACCTGGTACCCCAACCTCCCACACCCCGCCACTTCAAATCCCTCAGACTGTTTTTCAGAGTCCATAGTCTCTCATGGTTCACCTCCCCCTCCAATTCACCCAAATTCCTGACTCCTCTCTAACGCACCTTGTCCTCCATGCTATTTGTTATGCTCCACAAATAAGTGAAACCATATGATAATTGACTCTCTCTGCTTGACTTATTTCACTCAGCATCATCTCTTCCAGTCCCGTCCATGTTGCTACAAAAGTTGGATATTCGTCCTTTCTGATGGAGGCATAATACTCCATAGTGTATATGGACCACATCTTCCTTATCCATTCATCCGTTGAAGGGCATCTTGGTTCTTTCCATAGTTTGGCGACTGTGGCCATTGTTGCTATAAACATTGGGGTACAGATGGCCCTTCTTTTCACGACATCTGTATCTTTGGGGTAAATACCCAGGAGTGCAATTGCAGGGTCGTAGGGAAGCTCTATTTTTAATTTCTTGAGGAAGCTCCACACTGTTCTCCAAAGAGGATGCACCAACTTGCATTCCCACCAACAGTGTAAGAGGGTTCCCCTTTCTCCACATCCTCTCCAACACATGTTGTTTCCTGTTTTGTTAATTTTGGCCATTCTAACTGGTGTAAGGTGATATCTCAATGTGGTTTTAATTTGAATCTCCCTGAGGGCTAATGATGAGCATTTTTTCATGTGTCTGATAGCCATTTGTATGTCTTGATTGGAGAAGTGTCTGTTCATATCTTCTGCCCATTTTTTGATGTGTTTGTCTGTTTCGTGTGGGTTGAGTTTGAGGAGTTCATTATAGATCCTGAATGTCAACCTTTTGTCTCTACTGTCATTTGCAAATATCTTCTCCCATTCCGTGGGTTGCCTCTTTGTTTTTTTGACTGTTTCCTTTGCTGTGCAGAAGCTTTAGATTTTGATGAAGTCCCAGAAGTTTATTTTCGCTTTTGTTTCCTTTGCCTTTGGAGACGTATCTTGAAAGAAGTTGCTGTGGCTGATATCAAAGAGATTACTGCCTATGTTCTCCTCTAAGATTCTGATGGATTCCTGTCTCACGTTGAGGTCTTTAATCCATTTTGAGTTGATCTTTGTGTACGGTGTAAGAGAATGGTCGAGTTTCATTCTTCTACATATAGCTGTCCAGTTTTCCCAGCACCATTTATTGAAGAGACTGTCTTTTTTCCACTGTATATTTTTTCCTGTTTTGTCAAAGATTAATTGACCATAGAGTTGAGGGTCCATATCAGGGCTCTCTACTCTGTTCCACTGGTCTATGTGTCTGTTTTTATGCCAGTACCATGCTGTCTTGGTGATCACAGCTTTGTATAAAGCTTGAAATCAGGTAAGGTGATGCCGCCAGCTTTATTTTTGTTTTTCAACATTTCCTTAGCGATTCGGGGTCTCTTCTGATTCCATACAAATTTTAGGATTATTTGCTCCAGCTCTTTGAAGAATGCCGGTGGAATTTTGATCGGAATGGCATTAAAAGTATAGATTGCTCTAGGCAGTATAGACATTTTAACAATGTTTCTTCTTCCGATCCAAGAGCATGGAATGGTCTTCCATCTATTTGTGTCTTCTTCAATTTCTTTCATGAGTGTTCTGTAATTCCTCAAGTACAGATCCTTTACCTCTTTAGTTAGGTTTATTCCCAGTTATCTTATGGTTTTTGGTGCTATAGTAAATGGAATCGATTCTCTAATTTCCCTTTCTGTATTTTCATTGTTAGTGTATAAGAAAGCCACTGATTTCTGCACATTGACTTTGTATCCTGCCATGCTGCTGAATTGCTGTATGAGTTCTAGTAGTTTGGGGGTGGAGTCTTTTGGGTTTTCCATATAAAGAATCATGTCATCTGCAAAGAGAGAGAGTTTGACTTCTTCATTACCAATTTGGATACCTTTTATTTCTCTCTGTTGTCTGATTGCTGTTGCTAGGACTTCTAATACTATGTTGAACAAGAATGGTGAAAGTGGGCATCCTTGTCTTGTTCCTGATCTCAGTGGGAAGGCTGCAAGCTTTTTCCCATTGAGGATGATATTTTCTGTGGGTCTTTCATAGATAGATTTGATGAGGTTCAGGAATGTTCCCTCTATCCCTATACTTTGAAGCGTTTTAATCAGGAACGGATGTTGGATTTTGTCAAATGCTGTAGTTACTTTTAATGTTTGTTCTTGCAAACAGTTCTGCAGGAATACTCTTGCATAGATGTATGTCTGTGTATTACAAGTGTTTCTATAGAATACATGTCTAAAAATGAATTTTCTGAGTCAAAGAGTACAGGTATTTTACAATATGATGTGGCCAAAATGCCCTCCAAAGAAACTGGACCCATTTACATGCCTTCCAAAATAGATCGGTTGTGTTTTTTCCTAGCATATTTACCAACAATGAGTTTTATCCAACTTGGCCTATGCTATAGGCAAAGATGTAACTCTATAATATCTCATTGTTACTATAATTCACTTTAATTTTTGTTTAGGCTGAGCAGTTTTTATATGATTTTTATCCCTAAATGGTTTTTCTTCTTTGAATTGCTCATTCGTGTCCATTTTTTCCTTGTGTGTTGTTTTCTTCTCATTGAATTTTAAGAATTTATATATTTAATAAAGAAATTATTCTTCTTTGCCCTTTTTGATATGAACCATAATAACACTTACATAAAATTAAAAAAATAAAATTACTAGTAAATTGATAATACTGTTAACTTTTTTAAAACTTTGTTAAAAATTTACCAAGATGATTGAATAAAATTTGTCTAGCCTAAAATTGTGGATAATTTTGTAAGAGAAAAGTAAACTTGACATTCATTGAATGTCTGCTTAGTGTTAGAAGGTCTGCTATGCATGGGCACATACATTTTCTGTCTAAATCCTTTCAGAAACCTAGTGATGTGGTTATTTTTAATCTCTAGTTCTACAGATGAGGAAACAGAGTCAAATAATTTAAGCAAATTAGTCAAGGACTAGCTGCAAGTAAATAGGAGTAAGAATTTAACCTGTCTTTTTCTGATTATTACAATCTAGATGTGTAAAAATTTGGGCATGATTTAAACATCAAATACACCTTGCTCAGAGAAAGAAATCAATAACATTGTTTAAAAAACTGAATGAATATTAGGAATATTGTCAAGTAGATCAGCTTGACTGAAAAGTTTCCAAATACTTGGCAATGAGTCTAGTGTCGGTTATATATATCTCTGAGAGAATATGGGTCCAGCCACTGCCAAGCATTACCTTTCATTCCAGTAAATACTATGAGAATGGAGTCAAGAGAATTAACATATACAAGGGAAAATGTGTATCCCTGAAATTGTCATTTTAGAAGAATTATATCAAAATTAATGTGCAATACATCTGGGAACATCTAGCTATATTCCAATCCTAAAAAAATGTTTATTTAGGTGTCTCACTACCCTCACCTCTGAGTAGTTAGTTAAGTGATAACATAGGTTATATTTGCATCATGCTGCTGACAACTCTTTTTTTTTGCCATATAGAAGCAGTCATGCTGTTTACACAGAAAAATAGACTGTTTTTGTTCCAAATAATTTCCAGGACACAATCTATTTTTTTTTCTGAGAAAAAAAATATTATGGAAAATGATAAATTTTTTAAAAGATTGTATTTATTTATCTGAGAGAGGAGGAGTGATAGAGACAGCAGTGGAGGTCGGGGAGGTGGGGGGAGAGAAGAGGGAGAGGGAGAAGCAGGCTCCCTGCAGAGCTGGGAGCCCAGCACAGGGCTGGATCCCAGGACCCAAGGATGATGAGCTGAGCCAAAAGCAGAAACTTAACTGACTGAACCACCCAGGCTTCCCCCAAATGATAAACTTTTTGATGCTATCAATGAGCTGAACAACACACACTAACACACAAGAGAAAACTTAAATTACCTACTCAATTTCTACTCTTGTCTCTGAATATATAATTGAATTTTACTTTCATACAAATATAGGTGCGGAGCAGCTGTTATATTATATTATATTATTATATTATATTATATAATTTATTTTAAATTAGAAAAATAAGAAACTGAAAATGATACCATTCTAAGAACACTACCAATTACCACCTTTGTCAGTTCAGCTAAGTGAATGATTTGGTCATATCTGAAGAACCTATTCCAATAAAAAATCTATTCAATAAACAGCTTTTACTAATATTTAAAAAATTAATTTGACATAGCACCGAGTACTAGACCATTGAAAATAGAAGTGCTCTAGGATCATCTAGACCAGTGTTTCTCAACTTGACTATGTGTTAGAATTTATTTGTTGATGGGGCCTCTGTACCTTAATTTTTGAAAAGCCCACCAGATTACTAATTTTTAAATGTGCAGCCATAGCTGAGAGTCACTAATCTTATGTTTTTTTTTTAAGATTTTATTTATTTGTCAGAGAGAGAAGAAAGAGAGACTACATCAGCAGGGGGAGCAGCAGGCAGAGGGCGAAGCAGGCTCCCTACTGAGCAAGGAGCCTAATGCAGGACTCAATTCCAGAACCTTGGGATCATGACTTGAGCCGAAGGCAGATGTTTAACCGACTGAACCACCCAGGCATCCCTCTTTTTATGTTTGATTAGTTTGCAAACATTTTTGCCCTAGACACAATTTTACAGCAAAATTAAAAGGTTCAGAGATACTTGGCTATGACTCCGTTTTTTATCTTGTAGCAGCAATTAAGTTGTAGTCTTTTAAGTCACTGATTTTTTTCTTTATTAATAGAAATTGTTTGACCATGTGTATTTTTTTAAGATTTTATTTATTTATTTGACAGACAGAGACCACAAGTAGACAGAGAGAGAGAAAGAGAGAGGGAAAGAGGCTCCCTGCTGAGCAGAGAGCCCGATGGGGGGGCTCGAGCCCAGGACCCTGAGATCATGACCTGAGCCAAAGGAAGAGGCTTAACCCCCTGAGCCACCCAGGCACCCCTGATTTTTTTTCTTTTAAGTGACTTTTATGTCACTGACTTTTCTGGATTACATGGGTGTTATATGCAAACAATGAATCATGGAACACTACATCAAAAACTAATGATGGGGCACCTGGGTGGCTCAGTGGGTCAAGCCTCTTCCTTTGGCTCAGGTCATGATCTCAGGGTCCTGGAATCGAGCCCCACATCAGGGTCTCTGCACAGCAGGGAGTCAGCTTCTCCCTCTCTCTCTGCCTGCCTCTCTGCCTACTTGTGATCTCTCTCTGTTACATGAAGAAATAAAAAAAAAAATCCATCAGAAAGGATGAATACCCAACTTTTGTAGCAACATGGATGGGACTGGAAGAGATGATGCTGAGTGAAATAAGGCAAGCAGAGAGAGTCAATTATCGTATGGTTTCACTTATTTGTGGAGCATAACAAAGAGCTTGGAGGACATGGGGAGATAGAGAGGAGAAGGCAGTTGGGGGAAATTGGAAGGGGAGGTGAACCATGAGACACTATGGACTCTGAAAAACAATCTGAGGGTTTTGAAGGGGTGGGGGTGGGAGGTCGGGATACCAGGTGGTGGGTATTATACAGGGCACAGACTGCATGGAGCACTGGGTGTGGTGCAAAAATAATGAATGCTGTTATGCTGAAAATAAAAAAATAAATTAAAAAAACTAATGATGTACTGTATGGCGACGAACATAACATAATACAAAAATTTTTTTAAAAAATTATTATTTCAAGCAGTTTTATCATTTTTTAAAGGTTTTACTTATTTATTTGACACAGAGAGAGAGATCACAAGTAGGCAGAGGGACAGGCAGAGAGAGAGGGGGAAGCAGGCTCCCCGCTAAGCAGAGAGCCTGATGCAGGGCTCGATCCCAGAACCCTGAGATCATGACCTGAGCTGAAGGCAGAGGCTTAACCCACTGAGCCACCCAGGCGCCCCCAGTTTTATCATTTTAACTTTATTATTCTCTCAGTTTTTATCTGATGAACCAGTTCATGAAATGTATGTAATAAGTACACATATCAATTTAAAATAAACATCTTTTATAGTCAAGCCTCAAATTTAACCATTTTGTAGTTTCTTAAGACAAGTATTTTGAGTAATCAAAATGATATTCTTTTTATGCTTCATAAATCTCTACTTATTCTTTAAATTTCACTTTATGAAAACTTTCTCTACACTTCCACATCAATTTTATTCTTGACTGTGTCAAATAAGTTATTATCATAAATAATAATGTGAATATAAAATATTTAATGCATATTATTTCATAATCACTGTATCATTAACTTGTTTCTTTGTCATAATAGTCCTTGGCACAGGAGAGTAAACATATAAATTATCTCATAAAAATTTTATTTTAAGTGACAGCATACACACCCTTATATCACTATATTTATATATTATATTATTCAATGAGGTAACAGTTTTTCTTTAGCATGGAGATGAGGAACATCTTGAAGGTTTTTCAAAGAAACAAGAGAAACAGATTTCAAATTGGCCAAAATGGAGAATAGTGTTCAGATGTAAATACTCTAAGATTTCTTTTTTTTAATATTTTTTTTAAATATACATATTTTTAAGATTTTATTTTTAGGTGATCTCTACACCCAATGTGGGACTTGAACTCAGAACCTCAAGGTCAAGAGTCACATGTTCTATTGACTGAGCCAGTCAGGCACCCCTAAGATTTTTCAATAAAGATTTTACAGTTATTGAGAAGTCATAGTGATTAAAAATATAAGCAGCTTATTTAATTCATACAAATATGTACACTGACATTTTGCTTCAAGAAGATAATCTTAGAAGGTATTAGACATGTAAGGGCTAATTTCATCATTTGCATTAAAAAGTTCATTTAGGATGGGTGTAGAAAGATCAAATAAGTCAATAAGCCAGTGTAAGACCAGTTACTAACCATTTGTTCTTCAGTAATGAGTAGCTTGACTGAAGTCTATTTTTATATTCAGCTTTAGGACTGATTTGGATATGCATAGTATTTGATGTGGAAAGCTCAAAACAATTTGATATATTTATTTACCAAAGTAGAGACTAACCAAACTAGCTCCTTAGAAGATAAGAAATAAAGGCATTGGGGCGCCTGGGTGGCTCAGACACTGAGCCTGCCTTCATCTCAGGTCCTGATCCCAGGGTCCTGGGATTGAGCCCCACACTGAGCTGCATAGGGCTCCCTGATGAGCAGAAGGCCTGCTTCTCCCTCTCCCACTGCCCGTACTTGTGTTCCCTTTCTCCCTCTCTCTCTCTCTGTCAAATAAATAAATACATTCATACATGCATCCATATGTACATAAAATCTTTCTTAAAAAAAGAAAGAAAGGCATTTCTCTTTCCACATAATCACGAACTGCCATTCAATTTAGGAGAGATTGGAAAACAAACCACCCAATACTTTTTCAATGATTCGATACAGGGCCTGTGAGGAAGACATGGGATTCATTAGTAGTATTGCTTGCAAGTCAGTGGTGCCATTGTATTCCAGTTTCATTATGAAACAGACTTAACCTCACTTTCTGCTTCTGCTAATCTTTCAGAGTCATATAAATTGTATAAACATAAAGTCCATCTGTAGTCATTCCTGTCTTGTTCCTTATCCAAATGAAAAACCACTTAAGGATGCAATATCACTATGGTCACCGTGTGCTGCTATTGCTAGCATTCTACTTTTATTGTCTGATTTGTTGAAAATACGGTTTAAGCTTCCCCTCAAAGTCATAATGTTTTCTTACTATAAATTATTACGGCACAGTTTTGCCACACACTTTTTAGTACTCCAGGAAAAGGACTGTTGAAGATCTCATAAAGTGTGTTTCCCCCACCAGATTAAAAAAAGATTATATATGTGATCATTGACATACCACAGCTCTAATTACAAAAACATAGGCCACCAATGCGAGTCTATCACAGAGAGGTGGCATTTTTCCAAGGTGATAATACTCGTGCCATTATCCAGGTAATCCATCTGGATCCATATTTTCTGAACAGTTAGTATTTCTGTAAACCTGTCATATTTTATGAGATAGCACAATGCCATACAAACATATGAACAAAAGTATACAGAAGCCAAAGATGCCTAAGAAGATTTTTAAAAGTCAGAATCTCTAGCCAGAATTTCCAGTGCAATTGCCTTCTACTAGTTTATGCTTTCAAATCAGGATAATTAGTGCTATATATCCTCAGAAATAAAATTTAAATTCAGAGGACACTAAAGTTAATGGAAGGGGTGTGGTGTGTGTGTGTGTGTGTGTGTGTGTGTGTGTGTATACACTCATGCATGCATAGGAGTATATAAAGCAATCAGATATATTTCTATGTAGGTAACAGTTTAAATCAGAGAAGCAAATGCTCTGGGGTCATAGAGAGGGAAGAAAAGTGTTTGTCATATATGGTGAACAATTATTTTTCTATTTTAGTCAATGACTTCTTTACTCCTATGCTTCTGTGAAGCCCCAATTTAAGAAAACTGTTCAGCTTCAGAAATTATGAACAATAAAAAATTCATGGAAAGTTATACAGGTAAGCAACTGCAAAAATTAAAAACTTGTGATTATAGTTTTCTGTTTTCTCATCTTTTTTAAACTTATACTCACAAACACATGCACAAATCAGTGAACAATGTATACAAAACTCACCTTCTGAAGTTGTTAACTGATTATTACCAACCCCCACTCAACCAAATATTTTGATTCATTTTGTACAGATGAGGATAATTATTATTTCAGAAAATTTTATTGTTCACACACTCAATTTATTCTAACACATGCTGAAGAATATTGTCAAATAGGATTGAGGTCAAATACTTTATGAGAAAAGTTTACTTAGGGTTTCTTGCTGACCCTTCACTAGAAAATCCACTGATAATATTTCACCTTCTAAAAGAGAGCTTCTGATGGGTTTTTTTTTTCATGGAATTGTCATAAGTGAGAGAGACTTAGAGTGGGAAAATAAATTTTATCTTTGTCTACACACAAACACACACACGGTTAATTTCTTTTTTCAGAGAAGTTTCAATTTGTCTTTCTGGGTCTCTGTGACTTCAGATAAATGATTTATGCCAAACTATTAACTGTTAATTACTATTTTGTTAGGCTCCAAATTAGGATTAATAGGGAAAAAGATCTGCAGATATAATTTGTATGGTTTAGGTAAAGATACGAGGGCCAGAATCTAATCTTAGGCTCTCCAAAACAGTGAACCTAAAAGAATAGACTGTGAAATCCTAGCTTGATAGTCTATTTGCATAAATCAGAAATATGGAAGAAATAAAATCTCCAAATGATTTAGGCACAGATTCAAAACATTTTAGACTATAAATTTAAAAAAATAATATGTTAAATTATATATGTGCGAGATCTATTATAGCTCTTTCCCATCATACTGAGAATCTGAATTCTGAAAATAAATTAACTCATCAATCACAATACAGCAAGAATATAATTGCCCTCAGTTTAGCTGAAAATGATGATTTAATCATAAATTTTGATTAATAGCTTTATATTTGTCTTCCTGACAAATCAACTCAGACATTTTGTTTTATTTATTTATTTCTATTGGGTTCAACATTTACCTTTTGGACTTCAGATTTTATCTGGGAGTTATGCTTGAAAAATCAAGCATTTGCCAAATTATTGTACTTCTGAAACAATAGGAATTACACATCTGGAAATAAGAGAACAAAAGAACAAATAGAGAAGATACTCCATTCCAAAACTATGAGGGTAAGAAGCATTTTAAGGTCATTTGTTTGTTTATTTATTGCCCCTCTTCAGAGGCCTCACTTAACGTCATTTCCATCAGGTGCTGCAAGCTTACTTGGTATCCAGCAAATTTCTTATTTGAGAACTCAACTGAGTTAATGATGCTGGGTCATACATTCCATCCAGTGGTTCCAGAAAATGATTAAGATCCAGAGATGGTGTTAGGGCCTTTAGGGGAATATCAGAATTGCCCTCTTTGGAGATGTAAGACCTACCATAGGTATATTCATTACCCCATTCTTAGGTTTACAGGCATACTCAGTAACTTTAGCCCTTTACTTTCTCCTTCTTGCCGTTAATTCCTTCACTCCAGCTTAATTTCCATGGTCTATCATTCTACATCTTTACAATATTATCAGCCCCCTTTCTTCGTTATCCTTTCACTGCATTCACCGAGCAAGAAGCCAGTCTTGCTAGGGCTACCATACTCAGAGTTTGCTCACAGGATGTGTGGTTTGGATTACAATGTGAACATTTGTTTCTTTCTAGGGTAGTTCAATGCAACTCCTTCCTAATCATTTGCTGTCTCCAGACCTGGGTCTAACTTAAGATTCTCTGTACTATCTTTTGACTGCTGAACATGAGATAAAAATCACACTACCATACCAACTGCTTCCCATGCAGATGTACAGTCTTCAACTTAACTGAGCCATCAATCCGACCAAACTCCCTCTTTTCTTCATCTGTTCTCTCTCCCATTCTCCACAGCAGTTACTCTTCATTCTCCTAGAAAGTCTGAGTTACCACCAATCGCCCTTCCTTTGATCAGATGAACACGAATTCTTCCTCACTGAGAAAATGTAAGAAAGATATTCCATCACCACATGTGCCCTCCTTAATACCCATCACCCTGGCACATTTGGTGATGGGCACGGGGAGTTACATGCAACTAATTGTTGAACACTACATCAAAAACTAACAATGTATTATATGTCTGCTAACTGAACATAACTTTAAAAAGAACGATACTCCATTGAGGTATTACCATAAATTCTAGATTATTATTGAAAGGTGTCCCAATAATGGGTCCGTGATTAAAGGAGCAAGACTGATACAAAGTGAAGGTCAAGCAAAGCTTTATTTCGTGCCAAGCATTGAGAATCAAACTGACCATTCGGGGCCACCTCTTCCAGAGAGGGCGACCCCTCCCTGTCTTACAAACTAAGTTTTATAGAGCAAAGGCCATGTGCTTAGGCCTGACCACACACAGGTGGCCAATGAGATTGTAACACACAGAGAAAGCTGCACAGTCATGCTAGATCACACATGGGTGGCCAATTGAATTACAATTCACCCCATAGTAGCTATTTGAACTAGCCTATCACCTTGGTCAGAACTGGCGCCCAAAAGTCGGCACCCACACTCCTTGGTAGCTAGGCAGACAGTATGTGCACTTTACTGATTGGATGTCTCCACCAGGCCGGACTCATCCCTGCATTCGGGCTCCATTACCTTCTCCTGACCTGACCTGCCCTTGTATTTGGGCTCTGTTATCAGAGACTGGTTTCCCGGACTTGTTTTTAAGTTCCCCCAGGGGGGAGGGGGCAAGGTCAGTTTAAGTTTTACTGCATAAACAACAAAATGGCTGTTCACCCGAGGTGGGGTCGCTCTGGTTAAATAGGCCCTTACATTATCAGTGTATTTTTCTCCTTCCTACATTTCAGCATCAAAGTAGTAACCTGCATCCTTGGCAATAATAATTTTTTCAACACTACTCTGCCTCCTACTTACTACCTCATTCTTAGCATCTTATCTTTATTTCTTATCCTCTCTCCTTGCTCTTTTACCTTGTCTATACTGGCTCCTTCCCACCATTTATATATTCTAAAGCCTCTTCGAGCAAGCAAGCAAGAGGGAGGGAGGCAGGTACTGCACCCACTACATATGTCTCTAATTTTTACAATCAAACTTTATGAAAGAGTTATCTATTCTTACTGTTTTAACTATTCGACCTCCACTAGCCCCTGTGAAATTTCTTATGCAAATGATGTGGTTTTTTTTGTTGTTGTTGTTTGTTTGTTTGTTTTATTGTTTTGGTGAGGTTGGTGGGGTCCAGAGTCCACCGCCAAGAAAAAATAGTGGAGACATCTTCGGTGCAAAATGGTGGTTTTATTAAAACATGGGGACAGGACCTGTGAACTCAAAGAGCTGCTGCTGCCCGCTGTTTCCTGCTTCTGGGGGATTATGAGGAGCAACTGACTATGTGCATTGGGGTTGGGGAAGTAGCAAAAAGGGAAGTTACAAAAGGATTTTCATATGCTAAAGAAGATGCACCGGTTCCTGGAGGCCTTAACTATTGTTAAACTAAGGTTGTTTTTCCCTCTAGCAAGGAATTAACATTAAGACAGTTGGGAGCTTGCTGGAGGAACATTATACTCTGCCTGCCTCAGGACTTCGTCAATGAGCTGCATGTTATAGGGACATGCAATTTTATCTACATTTTCTTCTGACTCTGTTTCCCACATCACAAAGATCACTTAGAAATTCTTTGTTGTATACCTAATGGATATTTCTCTGTATTTACCTTATTAGACTGCTTTTGCATTTGTCAATGTTGATCATTCCCTCCTTACAATGTCTTCTTTAAACTCTATGGCATCGCAGTTTTCAAGTTTTTTCTCCTCTTACTTCTTGATCACTTGTCTTCAGGGGCTCTTTATTTCCTCCCCACACTTTAAATGTTATTGTTTTTAAAGTTTTATTCTAAGTCCTTTTTTATACTGTATACTCTCATTTCTGTACCTTCAATATGCTAATAAGGCTCTAATCTTTCACTCTGGCCTGCATATCTCTCCTGTTATAGAGGCAAATACACGTCTCACAACTAGACATGTTCCCAATGATGAGGGAGCATGGGGCTGGCTGAAGACAAAACAAAAGCTGGCGCCTTGCACCTCCCTCTCCATCCGCTCCCCCCCTGTCATATGTGTAGCATCCCTCAGGCAGCCCTGACTGCCATGAACAATAAGCAAATAGTTAACTTGCAGAGCTCACAATCCTGCTAGACAGGAGTCTCCCTTGGCTTACAAATGTCCTAAATCTCACTAACAAAGGCGATTGATAGCAGGATTGTGACATCCCACCAAAAAGTCTCCTAGCTATTTTAATGTTAATAGCTGGTCTAAAGACAACATTGATCAAGCCACAAGGGCAAGGCCTCTGGTAGGCCTCTGACATCCTGGCACCTTGAAGGCCCTCTTTAGCATATGAAAACTCCGTTGAAGCCTCCCTTCCCTCAACTGCAGGGTACATAACCTGCCATCCCTCACAACCGGGGGCAGCCGCATGTCTGCCTGCCCACGGGTCCTGTCCCCGTGCTCTAATAAACCACCTTTTTGCACCAGAGACGTCTTAAGAATTCTTTCTTTAGCCATCGGCTCCGAACCTCACCTAGGTTCTTGTTGGGCTGGCAGGAAGGGCTTACTAAAGATGGCGAAAGTTCCCGCCACAAGACCTGAGCTCGGACAGGAGAACAAGGGCCCAAGCAGGAATCTGAGACCCCCACCACGGGCTCCTGTGGACCAATGGGATCCCGACGAGCAGGCGGGATATCCAAATAAGGGAAACTTGCCAAAAGACCCCTGAGATTTCCCCAAGACCCTTAAAAGCCCCCTCCTCCCTGCCTTGGGCGCGACTTCCACCACTCTGCTTTCCAGAGTCCCGGAACCTCGCCCGAGGGTGCCCACCTCCTCCCGGTGCAACTTTCTCAGCTCCCCTTCTCCTGAGCCCTGAAACTTCACCGGAGAGCGTTTTTAATAAATCTTGCCTTGCACCCACTTTGCCTGGTGTTTTGTTTATCTCGCCGGAAAAAAACTTTACATTTGGTGCCGAAACCCGGGAAGGAGATTGAGCGCCCACACAGTGGGGAGGCTCTCTCCTTTCCCTGGCCGAACCGGACCTGCCTTTCCCAACGCCACTTCTGAAGCTGTGGTGAGTTTCCCCCGATTCCACGCCTCCTTCCGGAAAGCCCTGCCCTAATCGCGGCCGCGTCAGGGCGGACCCCGCTGGTCACCAGGTGACCTCCGTGACTCCGAGAGGCTGGGAGACGTCCTAACCTTTACGGCAGTCGACACAGTTTTTCCGCAACCCAGTGGTGGACGAGGGGACACCTTCCTCCAACCCTCGGGTTGCCCGGCAACGAATCGTGGGGACCTCCCTATCCAAATTCGACCCTAAAACATCCCGGGGGTGTTTTAGGCCTGCTGGCCAATCTTAAAACCCTGGAACTGGACCAGGACCTGCGAAAACGATGTTACTGTACTGTCGCTTGGCCACAATACCGATTAGACAATCAGTCCCAATGGCTTCCGGAAGGCACGTTTAACTATCAGATTTTCATGGACCTAAATAACCTCGGCAGACACCAAGGCAGATGGGCCAAGGTCCCTTATGTCCAGGCTTTCTGGACTCTGCACTCTCGCCCCTTCCTCTGCTCTCACTGCTCCACCTCACAAGTCTTCTTGGCCCGCTCCCCTCCCCCTACCCTGCAACCCACTGCTCCCAAAGTCTCGGACCTCTCCTCCCTGTCTCCTCTCTCTGAACCCCCGGAGAGCTTCACCCACCACTGACAAGAGGGCCCCTGGTTCCTCCTCCTCCTCCTCCTTACCGTGATCCTTTACCCCAAGGTCTCTTAAGTTCAGGATTTCTGAACCGGCGCCCTCGTCTACCCCTCCCCCTCTCCTTCCCCACTCCTTTTGGAACTCCTGACAAATTTATCTGCAGTAAACGGGAAACTCCAATCAAAGTTTACTGAAGGTCAAATAGGCTCTTGTTATTTGTTAAAATCTGCTAGCAAAGAGATGGCTAGAACTGATGGTTAATTGTGTGTCTTGGAGTTTTAATGGGTAATTCTTAAGGTAGCTTTCAAAGTCTTTGGTAACCTTTAACAGAATGGGATAAAATACCAGAGCGCTGGTCGCCAGAACTAGGTTTACACTTTTCAAATCTGTTGGTAAACATCTTTTGTGCTTAATTGAATTCTGTTGTAACAGCCTCAGGGCTACTGTTTGAGCTAGATCCTTTCATAAAGAATGGAAGGGGAGACTGATCACCTCCCATTAGCCAGAGATACCCAAAGAGGAGGGTGTCCAATATGTTTGACTCTGAAGAGTGCCTGACTGCGTGAATATGTCTGTATGGCTCCACCCGCACTAGGGCTCGAAAGCCCCCCACCCCCCGAGTTAGTCTGCCCCCTAAGGGAGGTTGTTGGAGTTGAGGAAGTTCACGCACCCGCCCTTCTCTCTATAAGACCTTTCCCAAATTGAGAAACGTTTGGGCTCCTTTTTGGCCAGTTCTGATAACTATATTAAAGAATTCCAATATCTGGCCCAATCCTATGACCTCACCTGGCATGATTTACATGTGGTCCAGACCACCACCCTCACCACAGAGGAGAGGGAACGCATCCAGGCTGCTGCCTGGGAGCACGAAGATCAGGTCCAGTTCACTGATGCTGCCATGCCAGTTGGAGCCCAGGCAGTCCCAGCTGTAGAACCAGGTTGGCATTATCAGGATGGCCAAGATGGCCACTGGCGCCAAAACCGCATGGTCCAATGTCTCATAGCCAGCATGAGAGCAGCCTCTAATAAGGCCGTTAATTACAACAAGATTAGGGAGATTGTCCAGGCCCCTGATGAAAACCCCACTATGTTTCTTAACCGATTGACTGAGGCCTTAACCCAGTACACTTGCTTGGACCCTGCCTCTCCTGCAGGGGCCACGGTACTGGCTACTCATTTTATCTCTCAATCGGCGCCAGATATACGGAGAAAGTTAAAGAAGGCTGAGGAGGGCCCTCAGACCCCCATTTCTGACTTGGTGAAAATGGCATTTAAGGTTTTTAATTCCCGTGAGGAGGCGGCTGAGCTTAAACGACAAGCCAGATTCCAGCAAAAGGTTCAGTTGCAGACCCAAGCCTTGGTAGCAGCCCTGCGGCCAGCCAGCTCCAGGAGCCAGCAGAGAGGGGCAACCAACCACACCCCCCCGGGGGCCTGTTTCAAATGCGGGGCCGAGGGACATTGGGCTCGCCAGTGCCCCAATCCAAAGCCGCCAACTCAGCCTTGCCCTCAATGCCATTTGATGGGACACTGGAAATCCGACTGCCCTAACCTTGGGGTATCTTTGGCGCCTCAACGTGGGAGAATCCCCGAGACAGTAAGTCCGGCCTTTCAACTGCTTGGATTGGAGGACGACTGACGAAGCCCAGACTCGGTCACCCCTCTCACCCAGGCCAAGCCCAGGGTTACGCTCCAGGTAGCGGGTAAGTCCATCTCTTTTTGCTGGACACAGGGGCTACCTACTCTGTTCTGCCTTCCTACTCGGGACTTACTCGAACCTCACCAATTACTGTTATGGGGATCGATGGGACCTCCTCCAATCCTAGGGTGACCCTTCCCCTTACCTGTAGCCTGGATGGGTTCCCCTCCTCCCACTTGTTCCTAGTGATTCCTTCTGTAAGACCCGCGGATCCCCTTACCCAAGAATTCAACACTGCCACAGGATGCAATCAGCAAGAGGTTATTTATTGTAGCGCAGGCGCCTGCGGGTGGTCAGCAGCTCCTGCTAGCTGAGCACACCAGGCTGGGGTGGTGCAGGATTTTTATAGACAGATACAAACAAGTTTTGGATGGGGCAGAGCTGATTGGCTGACAACTTGAACATTTAGAAAAGGCATACTTGGTGTTTGCGGATTGGCTTTGGAGGACCCCCGCGCGCGAAGAAAAAGGCGGGGAGGGGGAGTGAGGAGGGGGAGTTGGACCTTATTACTCAGCAGAGAAACATCCTGCCTACGTGACTAGGCCCACGTACCTAGGCGACCACCCTTGCCTACGTGACTATGCACATAAGGTATCCTGTTTAAACAGGAGACCAGTATTACCCCCTAAAAGCCAAGCGGTTACAGAAAGGCAAGAGAGCGGTTAAACAATTAACAACTGGGGGAAGGGTCTAATAGGGGAAGGGCAAAGCCAAGCGATTACAGAAAGGCAAGAGAGCGGTTAGTTAATCAATGGCTGGGGGGGGGGTGTCTATATGCGGAGTCTTTCACTTCCTGCCCGGTCCCTCTACTGGTAGGGACATTCTCCAGAAACTGAGGGCAACTATCTGTTTCTCTCCTTCTTCTCCTCCCTCCACCTCAACCCGTCTCATCCTACACCTCTCCACTCCCTTGACCCTCGCTCCAGATGACCTACCTACTGTAGATCCTCAGGTGTGGGACATCTCAGAGCCCATCATCGCTACCCACCTTACCCCAGTTAAAGTACAGCTTAAGGATAACTCTAACTTTCCCTCTTGAGCTCAGTTTCCTATTTCCTTAGCCCACCGCCGGGGCCTGAAACCTATCATAGAACAGCTTTAACGTCAGGGACTCCTAATCCCCATGATTTCCCCCTGTAACACCCCATCCTCCCAGTATGCAAGCCCTCAGGGGCTTATCAACTGGTACCAGACCTTAGGCTTATCGACGAGGCCATGCCCCTACACCTTATTGTCTCGTGTTCCCTCAAACCCCTCTCACTTTACTGTACTGGACCTATCCCCCTGCACCCTGATTCTTATTTTCTTTTTGCCTTCACCTGGGAGGATCCCGACAGACGCACTTCTGGACAGCTAACCTGGACTGTTCTACCCCAGGGGTTCAGGGACAGCCCTCCCATTTTTGGCCAGACCTTGACTACAGACTTACAGCAGTGTGTCCTTAAGGCCAGTACTCTACTACAATATGTGGATGACCTCCTCCTCTGTAGCCCCTCCCTCTTGGTCTCCCAAGACGACACCTCTACTCTACTTAACTTTCTGGGGGGCCAAGGGATATCAAGTCACCCCCTCTATCAAATCATGGTCTACTCTCCGCCGACTCACAGACCTTAGCCACCAATCCCTGGCCCATCTGACTCCTCCCCGTCTCCAGCTATTCCATCTGCTATTCCTAGAAAACTCGCATCTCTCTCTCTCTACCTCCCCCCTGCTTAAACCCTGCAACTTTACTGCCTACACCCTTGCCAGATAAGGGGTGGATCTACATTCAGGAGAGGATTGCCCTGCCAGGCAATCTGGTGCACACCTTGGTTACTGACATCCACCGATCCCTCCATAGTGGCCCATAGGCTCTACACTAATTTCTTCAGCCATTGTTCTATCATCCTTCCTTACCTAAGGTAATTGAAGTTGTCCACAGGGCTTGCAAAACCTGTTCCTCCATGAATCTGCAGGCCAG
Source organism: Neogale vison (assembly GCF_020171115.1). Classification (NCBI taxonomy): domain Eukaryota; kingdom Metazoa; phylum Chordata; class Mammalia; order Carnivora; family Mustelidae; genus Neogale; species Neogale vison. The sequence goes on along the minus strand of NC_058091.1, from coordinate 158,448,898 downwards.
GGCCTAACCATCAGCTCTGAGGTCATCAGCCGGGGGAAGACTGGCAACTGGACTTAACTCACATGCCTCGCCATAAAACCTTTCGCCACCTATTAACCTTGGTTGATACATTCACAGGCTGGATCGAGGCATACCCCATGGCTCAGGAAACAGCGGACCTGGTGACTACAATACTCATCGAGCACATCATCCCGAGGTTCGGATTGCCCCGAACCCTCCAGTTGGACAACGGACCCGCCTTCATCTCCAGTGTAACCCAACAGGTAGCTGAAAGCCTCAACATAACCTGGAAACTTCACATCCCATACCACCCACAGTCATTGGTAAGGTAGAAAAGGCCAACAGGCTGCTCAAAGCCCAACTCACCAAACCTACCCTAGAAACCCGTCTTTCCTGGCCTACACTTCTGCCTAGGGCTCTCACCAGACTCCTGGCTACGCCCCGCGGGCCTTCGGGCTTAAGGCCATTTGAATTACTATTCAGCCGGCCCTTTATTATAAATCATAGCCTTCTGGCCATTTCCCCGCCTCTTTTATCCTATCTACCTTACCTCACTCTACATTGTAGGGATACCCCTCCCTATTGACTGGCCACTCCCCAACTTCAGGGCCACAAATAATACGGTCCATATTGGCTGCATGGGGGAAACATACCTATTATTAATGTGTCCTCCCCCCTTACCACAGCAGCTGCCAACATCACTAACTCCTCCCTCCTGTACTGTACTCCCTCGGGAATATTTCTCTTGTGCCCTCAGGGAACCTATCGCTGCCTGACCACTAATGACTCCCTGGGCTGTATATTCACTCTACTCTCTCCTTCTACCACCATCTAAATCCCAGCTGCTATCCATCCTATTCCCCCAACACCATGTAGGAAGGGCTGCCTTCCTCCCATTCATAATGGCAGGAGTAGCCACAGGGGTGGCAACTGGAACAGCGGGTATAGGGACTTCCATAGGCTTTCATGACAAACTCTCCCAAGCCCTGAATGATGACACGGAACGGATTGCAGACTCCCTCACAGTCCTACAGATGCAAATCACCAGCCTGGCAGCCTTAGCTCTACAGAACGGACTGGCCTTAGACCTTCTGACCGCCGAAAAAGGGGGGACCTGCCTATTCTTAAATGAAGAATGTTGTTACTTCGTTAACCAATCAGGTATAGTTACTTCCAAGATCAAAGAACTCAGGGATCGGATCCAAGCACGGCGGTGAGACACGTCCTCCTGAGGTCTGGACCCCTACAACTGGGTAACCTGGTTCCTCCCTCTGGTGGGACCTGTATGCATAATCCTCCTCCTAATCTCAGTTGCTCCCTGTCTTTTCCGATACTTTCAGGGTCGCTTACAAGAACTTGCCCGAGTGTTTTTCAATCAACTCCTCCTCCAGCCCTACTCTCGCCTGCCCACTTCCGACTACCCCTATGACGACGCCCCCTGTCAGCAGGAAGTAGCCAGAACCGAGTCGACCCCCGTGACACCATTATATTAAGCAAAAGGCCAGAATGTTGGGCTGGCAGGAAGGGCTTACTAAAGATGGCGAAAGTTCCCGCCACAAGACCTGAGCTCGGACAGGAGAACAAGGGCCCAAGCAGGAATCTGAGACCCCCACCATGGGCTCCTGTGGACCAATGGGATCCCGACGAGCAGGTGGGATATCCAAATAAGGGAAACTTGCCAAAAGACCCCTGAGCTTTCCCCAAGACCCTTAAAAGCCCCCTCCTCCCTGCCTTGGGCGCGACTTCTGCCACTCTGCTTTCCAGAGTCCCGGAACCTCGCCCGAGGGTGCCCACCTCCTCCCGGTGCAACTTTCTCGGCTCCCCTTCTCCTGAGCCCTGAAACTTCACCGGAGAGCGTTTTTAATAAATCTTGCCTTGCACCCACTTTGCCTGGTGTTTTGTTTATCTCGCAGGAAAAAAACTTTACAGTTCTAGAGAACTTCATCACCCAAGAGTGCTCCAAAGATTTATTAACACTTATCATGCCCCAAATTAAATTCCTTCCACTCTTATTTCCTATCTTGTTCCTCCTTCATTATAACACTCTGAATGGTATTTTATTTGTTTATTTTAAAATGCTTTTTATTTAAATTCAATTCATTAACATATAATGTATTATTGGTTTCAGAGGTAGAGGTCAGTGATTCATCAGTCTGATATCATACCAAGTGTTCATTACATCACATGCCCTCCTGAATAACATTTTAATGCACCTGGTAACTGAAATGTCCCCCAATAATGTGTCTGTCATTAAAGGAGTGAGACTGATACAAAGCGAAGGTTAAACAAAGTTTTATTTTGTGCCAACCATCAAGAATCAAACCAACGGGCTGGGGCTGCACTTCCTACAGAGAGGGCAACCCCGTCCCCACCTTACGGACTAACTTTAAAGGGCAAGGGCCATGTGTTTGGGCCTGGCCACACACAGGTGGCCAATGAGATTGTAACACAGAGCAAGCTGCACAGTCATGCTAGGTCACACACGGGTGGCCAATTGAATTACAATTTACCCTAGTAGATATTTGAACTAGGCTATCACCTTGGTCACAATTGGTGTCCAAAAGGCGGGGCCCATACTCCTTGGTAGCTAGGGAGACAGTATGTGCCCCCACCGATTGGATGTCTCCACCTGGCCTGACCCACCCTTGTATTTGGGCTTTGTTACCTGGGACTGGTTTCCCAGACTTGCTTTTAAGTAAGTCCCCTAGGCCGGGGGAGAGGGGGGCAGGGTCAGTTTAAGTTTGACTGCATAAACAACAAAATGACTGTTTAATCCAAGATGGAATCGCTCTGGCTAAATAGGTCCTTACAGTAACCCCAGTTAGAAACCTGGTTTCTTTGTCTTCTTCACGTTTCTCTACAATAATCCACCACGCAATCACTCCCCCTGCTTAATATTTACATCATCAGTCCCTTTTTTTCTTACCCAACTGCTACTTCCTTTGTTCATCTCCTTTCAGCCATTATGACTTCAGTAGTCTTTTCCCTGAATCCAGGGTTATCCCAGGGGTCCTCCCTCACTGACAGCCAGAGTCAGCATTCTAAATCTGCATTTTAATAAGGCCACCCTCAGTTCCTTAGATGTACCTTAATATCTCTTATCTCCACACCTTTGTTGTTCCTTCTGCCCTGAACACTATTAACTACCCCCTCTACTTCCTAGTATTCTAGCTAATGTCTAGTCCTCCTTCATAGCTCACATTTCTGGAAAGTCTTTCCTGAATCTCAAAACATGTTTTAGAGGTTTCCCGTGCATACTTCCATAACAGGCATATTTCCATAAATGTTGTTTATTTTTCCCAGGTTGTGTATGACTTTTGGTCTCTGTCTACCTGTAGTTAAAAAATAATTCAATCAAGTAAATTTGAAGATCAAGTTGGATTTATTAAATGATTCATGAATGGAGTAGCATCCCTTCTAGTAAGTAGAGGAGGGTTCCAAGAAGCTGGGCAAAAAAGTTTCTAATAGATGGTGGGCCTGGTTGGCTCAGTCGGTTAAGCAGCTGCCTTTGGCTCAGGTCATGATCCCAGGATCCTGGGATTGAGCCCCATGTAGAGTCCCATGTCGGGCTCCCTGCATAGTAGAGAGCCTGCTTCTTCCTTTCCCTCTGCCTGCCTCTCTGCCTACTTGTGCTTTCTCTCTGTCAAATAAATAAATAAGATCTTTAAAAAAAGTTTTAATAGAAAGGAGTGGAGGTGTGGGTGGAGCAGTTTGAGTTTGTCTTCTTCTCAGGTCCTGGGATCCAACCCTGAGTCAGACTTCCTGCGCAGCTGTGAGTGGACTTTTCTCTCTCTCTCTCTCCCTCTGCTTGTTCTCTCTCTTAAATAAATAAATAAAATCTTTATAAAATAAAAAAAGAAAGGTGAGTGGGGCAATAAAGTAATTAACAAAAGAAAAGGATTATTTCAGGTAAGGTCACTTTCATTAGGAGTGAGGGGGGGTGAGGGGGGTTTATCTTTTAGAGGACTTCATCTTCCTTTGGGGCAAGGAGACAGATAGCCCATGTGACAGATATCCTCCTTGGTGCTAATCAGAAAATTCCTACTGCCCAGGTTAAGACTTAATTTCTGGGAGAGGTTGAAATTGCACTTAGATTAAGTATTAAACCATGGTTTGGTGACTTGGCCTAAGTGACACCATTTTAAATCTATGGTTTCCTTTTCGACTCTCTCCAGTCTCTTCTCTCACTGTTGGCAGTGTAATGCAGTAGTTCTAGCCACTCAGACTTTCTTTCTTGGATTCCCAGGCTCCCAACCACACCTGAGCCTTTACCCTAGCTGTTCTTGGGTAAGGGACATGTGGGGCTAGACAGGGGGAGATAAGTTGGGCACAGTGGGATCAGCCTCAGAAAATTCAAAATGTGGGATATGAAAGGAAATCAGAGATAGGGGAACAAACCAGACTATCCTGTCCTGGGTGTCAGAAGTGGAGTCTTGTTATAACAGCTACTTGTGACCAACCAATAATTACCAACCCTAAAAAGGAAGTAAGCCATTAAAGGTGTTATCACTAGTCCTTACTCAATGGTGCTATCATTAAGGATGTTATCAATAAGGATGTTAAACAGGTTTAAGTTCCCTGGTTAGCCTTCTATAAAAGACCATTGCTAAAAGCCCTCAGTGGCAATGCTGTTGGGACCCCTCTCACTTCTGAGAGCTTTATCTCTATCCTTGCTTAATAAACTTCTATGACTTTACTCACTCTCCTTTGTTTGTGAGATTCATTCTTTGACTCCATGAGACTAGAACCTCCTGCATCATTCTGATGAGCGGAATGTCTTCACCCTCAGTTTGCTTAATTAACTCCTATGTATCTTTCATACATTGAGCTAAACCTTACTTCCTCAGGAAAGCTCTATCTAATCCACAAGATGGGCACTAATCACATTGCTTTAGTTTCATAACATTTATCATGGTTAAAGTTATATGCTTCTATGAATTATTTGATTAATATCCATATGGTCCACAAATCTGTAGGTTCCAAGAGAACAGAGATCTCTAGTATCTGTAGTGTAAATTGGTCAAGTAATGAATAATTGAATATATGTTGTGTCTGCAAACCCTTCTGTTAAGTAAGTAAATATTCTCCAAGAAGGGTGACATGTTAATCTCCAATCAAGCTTAAAAACCTGATATAGGTTAATTCATCACCTTTGAAAAATGTACATGCTCCTGAAGGAATAATGCAGAGAACAGAAACATTTTAAGGAAGGAAGAGACAAGTGAGTTCAGATCATAGATGTACTACTCAGAGAGGTCACCACTAGGTAGGGCATCAGAATGTGTTTTCTCATTTGTAAAGTGAGAAACCTACTAGTACTTACCTCATAGCAGAGTTGCAAAGACTGATGAGGACTTAGCATATTGTATGTAACTAAGAAAGCAATCAGTGAATGCTCTGTACTCAATTTCCTTCAATGACTATTAATTGTACCCAGTATAAGCAACATAATGGAATCAGGTATTCAAGTGAGGAAGTTTAAAAATATGTAAAGGAATTTTGGCTACAAACTCCAGCCCCCAAATTAGGTTCTCATTTTAAGTGCTAAAAACAGATCCTGGAGTCCTAGGTCGTCTACCCAAAATGTTAGCATACTTCCAGACATCAATAACTTAAAATATGGTTCATTCTGAAAAAGTAAGGATAAATCTTGATAGTTCTCTTTATTGCTCCATTTTCAGAAGTGATACAGATTGAGTAAACACACACCATAGATCAGGCTTTGATAAACTGGGCTTGGATGGCCTTGAAGAATTTCATTATCTTAATAAGGCTCTGTTTTAGTTGTAATTGTACTTTTCACTAACATCAAACAGTGGGAAGTTATCACAGTGAAATGTATGGTGTCATACGGTTATATATGTAGAGTTGTGTGTATGTGTATACCTATATATATTATACAATATATATTAATATATATTATAATTTATATATATACACAATATATATTATTATATTAATTGCCTTGCTTACACTTATTACAACTTGCAGAGTTTCATGTACTAACATATACAACTCTGCTTTATTCTTTTTACCAGATATATACTATTCCATTATAGTGATTACATTTAGTTTGATTTATGTTTAATTAGTTTAGTTTAACCTCACTACCACCAATGGATCATTTATAGTTCTTTGCTATTTCAAACAATGCTGCAGTAAATAAACTGACAACCATATTTTGTCATACGTTTGTGAGTATAATCAAAGAGTAAATTTTAAATGATGAGCTTGTTGAGTCAAAGGTATATATTTTGTTTTTATTTTGAAATGCTCTTAGTAGTTGTTTGTCAAATGAATAGATGAGTGAAGGAATAATTCTGGAATACATAAAAGATTTTCAAGTACAGATGTGAAGACTTCTGTATTTGCCACACTTCAAGGTCTGAGTACGTGTG